>NC_044200.1:25689367-25836867 GCF_900880675.1 Sparus aurata | reverse complement strand
TGTCTCTGGGCCTGTCTCTGTCTCTGTCTCTGGGCCTGTCTCTGTCTCTGTCTCTGGGCCTGTCTCTGTCTCTGTCTGTCTCTGTCTGTGTCTGTGTCTCTGTCTCTGTCTGTCTCTCTGTCTCTGTCTCTGTCTCTGTCTGTGTCTGTGTCTCTGTCTCTGGGCCTGTCTCTGTCTCTGTCTGTCTCTGTCTGTGTCTGTGTCTCTGTCTCTGTCTGTCTCTCTGTCTCTGTCTGTGTCTCTGTCTCTGTCTGTGTCTCTGTCTCTGGGCCTGTCTCTGTCTCTGTCTGTGTCTGTGTCTGTCTCTGTCTCTGTCTGTCTGTGTCTGTCTCTGTCTCTGTCTGTGTCTGTGTCTCTGTCTCTGGGCCTGTCTCTGTCTCTGTCTGTCTGTGTCTGTCTCTGTCTGTCTCTGTCTGTCTCTGTCTGTGTCTGTGTCTCTGTCTCTGTCTGTCTCTCTGTCTCTGTCTCTGTCTGTGTCTGTGTCTCTGTCTCTGGGCCTGTCTCTGTCTCTGTCTGTCTGTGTCTGTCTCTGTCTGTCTCTGTCTGTCTCTCTCTGTCTCTGGGCCTGTCTCTGTCTGTCTCTGTCTCTGGGCCTGTCTGTGTCTCTGTCTGTGTCTGTGTCTGTCTCTGTCTCTGTCTGTCTGTGTCTGTCTCTGTCTCTGTGTCTGTGTCTCTGTCTGTGTCTGTGTCTGTCTGTCTCTGTCTGTCTGTGTCTGTCTCTGTCTCTGTGTCTGTGTCTGTGTCTGTCTGTGTCTGTCTCTCTCTCTCTGTCTGTGTCTGTCTCTGTCTGTCTCTGTCTCTGTCTGTCTCTGTCTCTGTCTGTGTCTGTGTCTCTGTCTGTCTCTGTGTCTGTCTGTGTCTGTCTCTCTCTCTGTCTCTGTCTGTGCTCTACATTTTCTGGATTTAAATCCCTCCTGTTACACACTGATGTGATGCGCCCTATCCTGTCTTAAGTTGACCTTCTTGGGCTGCTGTCTTGTAAATGCTTGTAAGTTTGCCTGGTTGTTGTGATGTCATTAAGTACCATGCTGGTTTTGATAGTTTTGATAAGCTGCATAATTAACGACAACTTTCCTCCACTTGCGTCTCACCTACTGATGTGAATACAGAACTGTAGCTAAAAAAATCCAAAACAAGGTGTGCGTTTCTGGTGACTGTACAGAACCTACTGCTGATAAAGAATGTCAACAGAACACACACACACAAAGATGCAAACAGGATGTCACAGATATATATCACACCATGTAAACCCGTCCACACACCTGTCTCTGACTGTATGAGGTTGGTGGTGGCAATGATGATGGTGATGATGATGGTGATGATCTCCCTCCTTCAGGCTCTGTGTATGCCGACCTTCCAGCTGTTGGAGCAGCAGAATGGTCTGAGGAATCATCCAGACACTGTAGATGACCTGTTCAGACTGGCCACCAGGTGAGTCTGCAGGTTCACCTGAGCAGATGAGATTTTATGTTGCCATTTCATTTCCTCTGACGTCTACCTGTCTCTCATGTCTGTCCAGGTTTGTCCAGAGGAGTCCTGTCACTTTACTCAGCAGCAGCATCATTGTTCACATCATCCAGTGTGCCATTGCTGCCACCTCATTGGACCATCGAGACGCCAACTGCAGCGTCATGAAGTTTGTCCGAGACCTGATCCACACCGGAGTCGCCAACGATGTGAGTCATCGAAGATCAAAAGATTCAAACTGTCCTCTGTCTCTGACCAGAACATGATAAACATGTCTGTCCTCTGTCTCTGCAGCACGAGGAAGACTTTGAGGTGAGGAAGCAGCTGATTGGTCAGGCTATGGAGCAGCACGGTCAGCAGCTCATCACTCAGCTGATGCACTCCTGTTGTTTCTGTCTGCCACCATACACACTGCCTGACGTTGCCGAGGTTCTGTGGGAGGTCATGGTGTTTGATAGACCGGTGAGTATAAACTATCACGCCTGGTCGGGTGTATCACCAGGTGTTACTCAGATGTTTAGAGTCTGTTTTTCTTTTTTTCAGACGTTCTGTCGCTGGTTAGAAAACGCTCTGAAAGGTTTACCGAAGGAGACGTCAGGAGGAGCTGTGACGGTCACTCACAAACAGCTGACTGACTTCCACAAACAAGTCACCAGGTGAGATCAGGTGACACCTGCAACAACAGAAATGAGCCACACAAGCAACATGAGCAACCAGAAACTGACCTATTACACTGTCATTCTCTTTGGCCAAACCAAATGTTATTTTCTCCTCACTTATTTATCTGTGTGCACGTTGAGCACAGGTTAAGATTGAACCTGCTCTCTGCAGGTGGCCCAGAAGTAATGTTCAGGGATTTTATTGCAGACAGGTGTGAAAGGTTCTGTGATTCATAATGTTGACTTTCCTTTTACACCTAAAATGTCCACACAAAATAAAACCTTTCAGCTCTGGCTCAGTTTAAATGTCAACACTGTGTCAATCTGCATTTTGCCTGTTTTTATTAAAAGCACTGAAGCTTTACCCCCAATTTTATTATCAAATTAATTAATTGGCAGAAGTTTCTGCTTTGTACTGACTTTAATAAAGATAAGTGAAGTTGTGAGGAAAGGCGGGAAGCATTTTAGAATAAGATCAATGAAAAGCTCCAGTGATGACTCACCAGAAACATTTAGATCTGTGAGGCATTCAGGGACATTTAGAGCCGACGGTAAGACGTTCAGGGACATGCTGAACGTGATGGGACGTGTAGGTCGTATCAGCGGCCTGAGGCTACGGACAGGTCTCTGTCGAGACTTGTAGACCTAAATGTGGAACGCAGAAAAACTGGAGTCTTACAGGTGAGTTCACACTCATCCAGGGATCAGATAACATCTGAGCTTTGAGGAACTCACCTGAACAGACTAAACTACAGCAGAGTGAATGTTTTCCTATTCATCTGACAGCTTTGTAGGAAAAATAGTCCTGATTCAAAGTTTTACCCCTGCTGAAGTTAAACTAAGTTTTACTGGGAAGAGAAAGTCACAGAGGCCAAACAGGTTCAATGGTTGAGCTGCTGTTTTACTGCTAAATACTGAACTCTGACAATGACATTTGTTTTCTGTGTGAAGTTCTTTGTCGTATTAGAATTTAGTCATCTCTGTGTCATTTACTGTTCAGTTCTATCTGTAACCATGGTAACTACTGGTGTGTGTTAATCTTTAATTCCTCTTCTCGTTAGTGCTGAGGAGTGTAAACAGGTGTGCTGGGCCATCAGAGAGTTCACCAGACTGTTCCGATAGCTGCAACCTTCACACAACACCAGGTAACTGTTCATGTTGTGAATTAGATATAACCCTAACCCTCACATATGTTCATCAGTGTGACATTGTGTCCCTAATAAACTCTGTCTGTTGAGAAATTCAACATTTGGTTCACATTTCGTTTCATCCCAAACTGGAAATGTTAAAATGTCATAATCCTGTTTATTCTTTCAGTCAGTAATGATGTCAGTGCTCAGAGTCTGAGATGTAAAAGCAATGACACGATGATAAATGTCAAAGCTAAATAATTTTTCCTTCTTCAGGTTAAATCTTTTGTTGACCAACATTCAGAGGTGACGGCAAAAAGCTGCGACTGCAGACGAGGATCCAAAGGGACGAGATGAAGATGATAAAGATGGAGGAGGGACTTTGAATGTGAAACAGGACGAATCACTCTGAAGGACTGACTGAGTGAAGACTGACTGGACAGAGTCCTCTACCCCGACCCCCAACCTAACCTGACCTCACCTGCAGCAGGTGTCAGGTGGGCGGGGTCGGGTCCAGCAGGTGGTCGGGTCAGGACGAGGATGAGTTCACTAAGTGAAGTGATGCGGATCAGTCCTGTTGGATCTTCATCAGTAATCGATCGTAGGACGTGCCTGGTCAACAGTTTTTAAGAGAAGATTTATTTTTGGGACTTTGGTCGTGATGTTTTTTGTCCGTGCCATAAAAAGAGCCAAAAGATTTCCCATGATGCTCTTGGCTGAGCGGCTGCCTGTGGAGGCCTAATGCTGGAGGATTTGACGTCACCTTTGACCTTTTTAACTTTGGTTGAATTTTAGTTGTTTTTCCACAAAGTGAGACAGAGAGAACTCTGGGTAATGAGACGGAGAGACTGAAACCATGACATCATCGGTGATGTAGCCTTGTTGTAAACAATAAAAAAACAACTGAAACAACAACAATGTTTGATATAGTGCTTAAATAGTCATTTTAGAGACCTTCCAATCAGCAGTGTCTCTGTGCAGAATTAACTGAAGCTGCTGCTGCTCATCAGGTGTGATCTTACCCAAGATGTATCAAGAGCTGTGAATGTTAACCAATCATTCATCAGGAGATGTGGACATTAAGTTTAGGATGGAACAGGTCGTTGCTGACCTCTGTGGCTGATGGAAAATGACATGATAGAAGGTAAACACAGGTTTAATTCATGACAAGAAAGGTTCTGTTCCATTTACTGTAGCGGGGACTTTCTAGTGAGCTAACATGCACAATAGCAGCACCTTGACACTGTTTTACCTGAATGGAACATAATCTTAATCAGCATTTATTCATTGGTAATACCCGTGTTTAGCCTACTGTGTGATGTCAAAATCTGCTGTGAAAAAGGTCTGTTACTGTCAGACTGCAGGAAGTCCTGAACAATCAAATCATCTGGTGTTTTAACATCACTCAGTAATGCGACACAGGTGATGTCTTCATGACAGCTCCATCCTGCTGGAGTGGGAATTGTGGTCAAACTGGTTTCTGTTTATCGTCACCTGAAACGCAGATCTGTCCAGATCTGAAAGCCTGAACCCAAGGAGAGAAACTGGAGCTCATTTATAAAACTGATCTCAAATTCATAATTGAACTTTGCTTCAGACCTTTTTACAAAGGTGTGTTTATGATCATAAAAGACTCAACAGGTTCTAATAAGTGTAATAATTTGTCTCTTCACACCCGTGATCAATTAAACTGAATGCACCTACTCGCAACATCCACAGATTCAGTTCAGTCAGGAACAACAGAGGACCAAACAGAAGATAGGCGAGTCTTTAAGCCATGAAAGAATCAGGACTGTAGAGAATCTCACGTCACCTCCTTGCTGATTAAAAACCAGAGCCGATGTATGAAAGAATACTGCAGTGGTGTTTATTGAAATGCTGAATACACTCAGAGGAACTCAAGTGACCTCTGACAGGTGAAACACAGTTTGTTGTCACTGAACATGATAACGTCTGTTTGAATCAGAAGAATCAGGTGTTCAAGGTTCAAACTAAAGTTCTCTTCAGCTGCAGTGGAGACATCAAAACATAAAACAAACAGGATCAAGGTTTATACATCATTATCAATTTGTACAAAACTTAATTGACAAACAGATTCAGAACAAACGATCAGAGCAGCATTGTTCATTATACGAGCAGTCCACTCTTTAACACAAACTGACTGAAGAGGAGGTGGAGCTGCTGGTGGTTTCAGGCCCCCCTAACCTCCTCTAGTCCAGGAGCTGATTAAAATGATGTCAGGTTCCTGGAGTTCAGGGGACATTGGGGGTCCAGGGCCCCTGGATGTGTTGGCTCTGCAGGAGCCTCTGCAGCTCTTTGAACTGCTCCACCGTCTGGTCCTTTACGTCGGGGTTTGAAATCTGCAGGCGGATGCTGTCTGTGGACCAGCTGAGTTCTCCAGAGAACATCTCTGTCAGGATCCGGGCCACCACTGGCACCACCTAAAGACAAACCGAACCATGTTGAAATTGGATGATGAGAATGATGTAACTCATCGTTTACATCTAAAACATTAATTTCTATCCTATATGTTTTCACAGCTAATTTATTTGATTTAATCCACTTCCAGCATCACAGGAAGTTGTTGGTCACGATCAGAAAATTGCGTCATGCTTCTTAAAGATTTAAGGCATAATGGCTGACGAGGAGTCCGTAATCAGGAGAGAGTGGACTTGTCAGGTGTTATCCCTCTCTGTGATCAGTAGAAATTCACTATTATTTAAAATGGTAGTTGTCACACAGAAAAATAAATCACGTTTAGAGATAAAACTTGTGATGTGTTATTAATCATTTCATAATCATGTCGTCCCCTTCGTAGTCAAGTCATAAGGTAACCTGATCTCACTTGAACGCACCTGGACGACAATGAGTTTCTTCTCTTTTGGCTTCTTGTCAGGCCAGTCCTCCCCAAAGCAGAAGGTGATGTCGAAGGGTGGAGGGTTCTGGGCTTCACCTCTCTGGAACAGGATCAATCCTGCAGACAGGAGAAAAGTTCATCATCAGGATCAGACAAAAACATTCAGAAGCATTCACCCTGCTCTCTGATTGGTCACCTTGCAGGAAGTCATTGAGGCTAAACACTTTGATCTTCCTCTCCCTCTCCATCGGGTTCGGTGGACCCTGTTCGGGCATGCCTGGTCCGGACCAGAACACTTTACACTGACAGAGCCGGATGGCGTAGATGTCCTGCTCCCAGATCTCCAGGATCAGACCACGGTCCATCACATCCAGCAGGGCCTCGGTGTAGAATCGCTGCTTCTGGTTCTGGATCTCTGACGTGCCTGGGAACAGGACCTGCTGCAGGGTGACAGGTCCAAACAGGTCCACCTGCTCAGGGGTCGGCTCCAGGTGTCCGTAGTACAACCGGCAGCCCTGAGGGTTACTGACGGTCAGTGAGCCCATCGTCCGGCCCCGGTACTGGAACTTCAGGTCTAGATCTGTTACTGCGGTAACACAAAGAGGACAGTTAGCATATCTGTTACTACTACAGGCCCAGGCCAGGTAAACCTGCTGCTTCAGTCACCCTGACCTTGAGCCAGGTGATTAACATTGAGGCTCTTCTGATGAAGCCAGGCTGCAGTGTCATGGATCTCTCTGTTTTCTTATAAGACCCACCCTACTACTCCTCTGATTGGTTGGCTTCATTGGTTTGGTGAACGCTCACAGTATCTCCTGTTCCTGAGCTTTTTTGGTCGGTTTATAGGTTGTAGTTTCCTGGTAAACATACCTCCTCCTTCTGTCCACTGCTCCATCACCTCTGGAGCTGCCCAACTGTCTCTTGACTCATTAACTAAACAATCAGTTGAACTCTGCTGCTTATTTCATGGTTGTACCAGGACCACGTAGCCATGGTGACTTTTATCATACGAAAAAACAAGCCAGCCAGAGGCAGAATAGAGTGGGTCCTGCAAGAAACCCAGCAGGGGGCTAGCAGTTTCCCCCTACGTTCAGTCTTTGTGCTAAGCTCGGCTAAAACTTCTGGCATGATGAACCAATCAGCACACGAGCGGTCAGAGGTCTTACTCACGTGGGACACTGCTCAGCAGGTCATACTTGCAGGGTTGGTTGTTCTGACCATCCGTCTGGTTCTGGGCGCCCCCCATGCTGCTGGCTTCCATCGGGGCCGGCTCGGGAGTAGCAGAGGCAGCAGAGGGGGGCAGAGGATTCAGGTCCTGGAGTCCGTTAGAGAGTCCTGCAGGATGAGTCATGGGGAGGTCTGAGGTTGTGGAGACAACTCGTTCAGGGAGCAGAGGGATCGGGATCACTTGAGGAGGTCCAAATGTCCCGTTGGTGGACAGCCTGAACTGACTGATGTCAGAAGGAACTGCGAAGGAGCTGAAGGAGGTGGGGTCACTGTTCCTGGGGTCTGAGGAGACATGACATCATCACAGTACATCATCAGGCTCCAGATCTGGTATCCATGGATTAAAGCAAAAAAAATCTTTTGACTGAATGTTTTTGCGAGCTGTAGCCAAGTCATATTCACAATTTGTAATTTGTGAAACATGTTCCGGGCACGTTACTTGACACGTGCTGAAAAAAAATAAGGTACGATTTACAGCCTCACCACACACCATGTTCTCTAATGCAGACATCAAGTTTAAATATTTGACCAACAGTGTTTTACAGGAGGATGATCTGAACAGCTGTTCTATTCACACTTAAAATGTTTTTTGTCTTTTCAATTTTCAATCTATGAAATGAAACGGTGCCTTTTTTTTGCCCCCCAAGCTTCTCTCAAGTTTTACTCTTTCAAATAATCAACCTTCTACAGAACTTTTCAGTATGCGATTTTTCTACTTCTTCTTATCATTATTATTATTATTATCATTATCATTATCATTATTATTATTATTATTATTATTATTATAATAATAATAATATTGTTTAAAGTGAGCCTCTTATTGTTTAACAGAAAAATACATCATACAAACAGCAACTTTTGCATTCTTGTCAGTCTGATGGCGAGTTATCACCTTTCTGTCATCACTAACATGCTGTTAATAATCAAAGAAGCTCTGAGGCTTTACATTAGTTCTATATGTTATAATACAAGATTTCAGCATTGAGCTAAAATCAGGCAACATTCATGATTTTGTACAGTCAAACTAACCAAAAACTTCTTATTGATCATTATAAAGTTTCAGGGCGTTCCTGTAACCATGGTAACTGACGGTGCCAGAGGGGAGGGGGAGACACTGAGGCCGTTTACACAGATACACTGCAGACAAAGTCCAGACTATAGTTGTTATTTCACACATGTAGCACACAACAGGAGACTCTCCTTGTCAGAGTTCTTACGTGTTGACTAAACTCAACAACTAACTGATAACGTAGCAGCGCGACGAGTCCTTGCTAGCTGAGCAGCTAAACGTTAGCGCTGCTCCGTGTTTAGCTCCCGCCCTGTGTGGGTCACTACACTGTCATTGGTCAGACAGCACACGCTGTTAACGATACCATTGGCTGCACTGAGTGTGACAATCTGCCAATAAAGATCAGCCAACAGGTGTTCTCCGATCTCATCGATCTCATAAGTCGCCTCTGTGAAGTTGGAATGACGGAAATCCGTCGAAGCGACAGAGAACTTTAACCCATGTGTTCCTCAGGTTAACTCACCTTTCACCTGACTGAACGTAAAAACATTCAGATCAACAACAGGTTCAGATACTCACTGATTGAGAGCTCCATCAGATTCGGCATCTGAAAATTAAAAATATTTGACGTGAAGTCGTTCAGATGATTAAAATATCAACGTTTGTATTTTTTTACTTTTTCTTCCTCACCTCTTCATCATCATCATCATCACCACCAGCATCTGAAACAGGAAACAAACCAATCAGATGATCAATGAGTTCATTACATGAACAAAAGTAATTTTCAGGACCTGAAAGATAAAACTCTTTAACTGAGTTTAACACGCATCAGCAATGTTCGTTTGAGACCTTTTTTTAATTCTTTAATTTTCTAAAGAAATTCACAATTTTTAAATCACATAAGCTAGTAACATGCTAATGCTAACAGTAAGCTCTACCGTTAGCGTGTTGCTTCATCAGAATGCTTCAGATCAAACTGATCACTGACATATTGATCAGTCAGACAAACTGATCAGTATTCATCAGGTTCCTTTAGAATCAATGACACCTCAGATTGTTAAGTACAGTCCTGTTCACCTGTATGACATCACTCCAGGTGAGTGTCCTCACCTGTGTTCCCTGGCTGCTCACACACTTCGTAGATTTTATAGGGTTGGACCGGCGTCTCCTTGGTTCCGTCATATTTCAGCTGAAACTCTCGACTTTTGTTCAGAGCACAGCGAAGGTTCGCCTTCCATTTCGCTGGGTCGGGTTCATCCACACCTTCCTGATATTTACCGGTCTCCAGAGCCCACGCCTGCAAGACACCATGCAGGGTTCATCAACCATATTCACCTTCACTCAAAGACTGCCTGCCAGACATGTGGAAAGGCTTTAATAACACGTGTATTAACGTTTTTAAAACAACTCAATTGTCTCACAAGAACTCAGAAATTAAATTCTCATATTAAATCATCATCTTTGTTAGTCTGACCGTCAGCTGTGATAAACTGCAAATTAGAATTAATAACATTTAAAATGTATAAACATGAAATTATCAGTTAGTAAAACTGGTTTCTCTAACTCACAGGCAGGAGGTTAATTTAATCTAAATTCGCAGAGAAGAAGAGTCCACTTAATGTTGAACTGTCCCTTTAAATAGGAAACTGGTCACATGACAGGAAGTCTGATAGAAAAGTGTCAGAGGACTATTTTTAATGAAACCTGTTCAGTCTGAAAGAAGCAGAAGCAGTGAAAGAGGAGGTGACATCATCAGCAGTACAGTTCAGCCAATCAGCATGAAGTTACAAAAACCATGAAACAGGAAGTGAAGGAAGTCACACAGTTCCTTCTTCTGTTGGGGTTCAGGCTTTCTGTTGGTCTGATGAGTTTCATCACAACTTCTCCTTCAAACACAAACTGAACATTTTACATTTTGAATTCAGCTGCAGATCAGAACAATTTCATTTCCCGCCCGATTCATCAGTATAACATTTAATTAAAGAGTGAAGTAACTTCCTCTTTAAATTTACTCAGTTAGTTCATAGACAGTCGACTCACTTTGACATCATTGATCACAAAAAACAAACTGTGTTCATATGGACCAATCGGACGAGACAGAGAATCAAACAGGATGTTGTTCAGAAGTCAGAGGTCACCGCTCACCTTGAAGATGGTGTTCTCGTCGTCGGACGCCGGTGTGTGGCGCGTGGCGTGTTTCCAGGGGATCTGGAAGAGTCGGTGGTCTGGACTGAGCCACTGTAGACCAGGATACCTGCCACTGTTCACCTGAGCCAACAACCAGGGCTTCAGACGGATCCTCCGAGGCTGCACGCTCATACTGGGAAGACACTGGTAGCACTGGGAGGAGACTGGAGAACAGGGTGAACATGTTGAAGCGAGTAAATATTTTGTTTTGACACATAATTGAAGCTTTGAATCAGATTTAAAGGAACAGTTCACCCAAAAAGTAAATTCAGTCAGTGCTGATGGTCGGTCAGCTGATCCCAACAACCCAAACTGATTTGAAAAGACATTAATTACAATTTTAATTGAGCTGAAATCTTCACTTCAAAGCAACCGCACGTCAAGGGTGTTAATAATGCCTCCTCAGATCAGGCTGTGATGTGTTCTCTCCTACAGACTGAGATCACAGCAGACGAGCTGATGGAGACATCTGATGTTTAAATCAAGTCTCAGCTGCTTCAGGTGTTCAGCAGAATGCTGCAACTCTGTTTTAGTGTGAAGCTTCAGAACTGTTCTGTGGACCACCACACTTCACCTGACTTTATATCCTCAGGAGGAGGAGAGGAGGACTTTATATCATCAGGAGGAGGAGAGGAGGACTTTATATCATCAGGAGGAGGAGAGGAGGACTTTATATCATCAGGAGGAGGAGAGGAGGACTTTATATCCTCAGGAGGAGGAGAGGAGGACTTTATATCCTCAGGAGGAGAGGAGGACTTTATATCATCAGGAGGAGGAGAGGAGGACTTTATATCATCAGGAGGAGGAGAGGAGGACTTTATATCATCAGGAGGAGGAGAGGAGGACTTTATATCATCAGGAGGAGGAGAGGAGGACTTTATATCATCAGGAGGAGGAGAGGAGGACTTTATATCATCAGGAGGAGAGGAGGACTTTATATCATCAGGAGGAGGAGAGGAGGACTTTATATCATCAGGAGGAGGAGAGGAGGACTTTATATCATCAGGAGGAGGAGAGGAGGACTTTATATCCTCAGGAGGAGGAGAGGAGGACTTTATATCATCAGGAGGAGGAGAGGAGGACTTTATATCATCAGGAGGAGGAGAGGAGGACTTTATATCATCAGGAGGAGGAGAGGAGGACTTTATATCATCAGGAGGAGGAGAGGAGGACTTTATATCATCAGGAGGAGAGGAGGACTTTATATCATCAGGAGGAGAGGAGGACTTTATATCATCAGGAGGAGAGGAGGACTTTATATCATCAGGAGGAGGAGAGGAGGACTTTATATCATCAGGAGGAGGAGAGGAGGACTTTATATCATCAGGAGGAGGAGAGGAGGACTTTATATCATCAGGAGGAGGAGAGGAGGACTTTATATCATCAGGAGGAGGAGAGGAGGACTTTATATCATCAGGAGGAGGAGAGGAGGACTTTATATCATCAGGAGGAGGAGAGGAGGACTTTATATCATCAGGAGGAGGAGAGGAGGACTTTATATCATCAGGAGGAGGAGAGGAGGACTTTATATCATCAGGAGGAGAGGAGGACTTTATATCATCAGGAGGAGAGGAGGACTTTATATCATCAGGAGGAGGAGAGGAGGACTTTATATCATCAGGAGGAGAGGAGGACTTTATATCATCAGGAGGAGGAGAGGAGGACTTTATATCATCAGGAGGAGAGGAGGACTTTATATCATCAGGAGGAGAGGAGGACTTTATATCATCAGGAGGAGGAGAGGAGGACTTTATATCATCAGGAGGAGGAGAGGAGGACTTTATATCATCAGGAGGAGGAGAGGAGGATAAATGTAGTTTGTTTAGAGTGACTACATGAACTTTTCAGTGTTTATTAAACAGTCACATGTATCACATATAAAATCACACATCACTACATTTCCTCCATCCTGCGATCTCTCCGTCACTCTCTTCACAAACAAATGCACGTGCCACCATCTTTAAACTATCGGACAGCTTGTGTCCAAAAGAATCAACAAAAGTCCTCCTCATCATCACTTTAAAGTTTAAACTAAATTTTTTTTTCTACAATATAAATCTTCTAAATGACTCTTAAAACAGACACCGCGACAGATCATCAGTTAGTTCAGGTGAGTGACTCAGACCTGTCTGTTTGTGTCCACCTGCAGTTTAAGTAAAGGTTTGGTTTAACATGGTTTTGTTCCGTAAAAGTTTTGGGAAGTCCTTGAGTCAGTCATGAGATCAGAACAGACCAGAACCCATAAAAAACTGAATCTATAATCAATCCGAGACTCAGATCATGACTTCAGGGGCGTTTCAGGTTCTGAACACTAACGTGTGTGTGTGTGTGTGTGTGTGTATACACTGATTGACGGACTCACCTGTCCTGGTTCTGGTCCTGGTACTGGTCCCGGTCGTGGTCGCGTTCCCACCGGTGACTCTGCGCTCTGTGAGTTGCTTCACAGCCGCGTGCTCACGTCTTAACAGTCAGCAGCGTCGCCGTGACGTAAACAAACAACAAAATCAAACAAACAAACTGCGCGAGCCACCGACACATTGAGAGTGATCAGAGGAACTGTGACGGAACTACTTCCTGTCATACTGACAAAATAAAAGCTTCAGTCACTCCATCATGACGAAATAACGGCACGTGGTTACCTACTTCCTGTCACACACAAAATAAAAGCACGTGGATGAAACATGCATGCTGTTCTGAACAGATGGCGTATAAATATGAATACACAGATACAGTTGAAGTATTTAAAACCCGCTGAGTTTGTTTTATTTAAATGTATTTCAGTTTAGTGGGGAGGATAGTTTAGTAGTAAAATATTAAAACACATTTTCCTCTTTCTCTTTCAATGAAGTGGCAGTAATACATAAATTAATATGATTCTTTATTTGATTTGATGACACTTATCTCTGTAATATTTTATGACTGAATTTTAGAACCATTTTTTTACTTTCAGAGTTGTAGTTCTTTTCTTCTTTAAATTCAGATTTCTTCGTCAACAACAAAACAAGTGAAAGATGAGTTTGGTGTTTATCTCCACATCAATAAGTTGAACAACAGCAGAACTCTTTAATTATCTGATGATCTTTTATTGGAAACTTATGTTTGACTGAAGATTGAATGTGAAACGGACAAACAAATTTCCCTGTTTGAGGGACATTTAAGGATTTCTGGTTCTGAATCTGATTCTGATATGCTCTCTGATTGGCTGAAAGATAAGCTGGTCATTATAAATGACTAGAAGAAGAAGAAGTTTGAGTTAAACGTTAAATAAGTTATTAAATTGTTTTTTTTTAAATACCTAAACTAATAGATTAATCCTGATTCACTTGTTCAGCTCTTTATTATCACAAACGTAAAAACATTTTAAGTTTAGAAACATCAGCTAATAACTTTGAGCTGATTCAGCTGCTGGTGTTAATGTTGGTCAAGGGTCAACAGTCAACTAATCAGAGCTGCAGTTACTCAACAGCGGCCGCAGCATGTTTTTATCAATTCTTGAAAATATTATTTTGTTTGAAATCTGTCTTTCATTGTGAAGGAGTGTCCGGTCATTTCTTGTTTGTTCCACTCTGCAGTTGTTTTCCTGCCTTCTGTTCAATGTTTGTTTTATTTTCACAACATAACCAAAAACTAAACGAATATGTGACAAACCGAAACTTTCTATTAAAAATCTCAACATTTTAACCATACTAGTATGTTGAATGAAAATCTCAGATGTCATCAGATTTGAGTCTTTCTTTTCAGTTCATTTCTTGTTTTTTTGTTTTTTTATACTCTTTATTTATTTGTTTGTTTCAAATTAATCCCTTACAATAGTTACTTGACACCCAGTTTTAAGGTAACTACTGTACATGTCCCCAAACCCACCCCATGGTCCCAACATCCCACAATCAAAAGGAAGAGAGAAAAAAAAAGAAAAGAAAAGAAAAGAAAAATAAATACAAAAATATATACACAAAATATGTGTGTACATACATCTGCAGGCATGTGTAACTTTCAGTTCATTTTGACTGTTGCAATTTTTTGTGTAGTACAGCTTGTTGTGTGCCTTTACTTTGAAGTTTCCTGTGGAGGCGGGACTGTGATGTGTCAGCCTCTCATTGGATAATTGACATATTTTCAAATATCTGTTGTTTACAGAAAGAAGGAAGAAGTTCATGCACTGAAAGCCGGAAGTCATACATGAAAAAAACACACTTAAGATCATTTACAGACATGAAAATTTAACAAAAGGAACAAACTGCAGCCGAGCAAAAACTGTGGACTGAAAACCAGAGACCACATGACTACACACCTGAAACTACAGCTAAGCAGACAGGTGAGGAACATGGAACAGGAACAGGTGAACACTGAATCAACCAAAATCTAAATGGAGTTTTGAACTATGTCAAGATGCAGCACTTACAATACTGCCAGGATGGATGTCTGTCTTCATACAGGTGAGTCAGATCTACCTGTCCTGATGGCTAGCCACTGGGGCTCTGTTTACAGGTGTAAATGTGAACCCGGTGTTCATGTATGAAGAAGCTGTCAGGCTGTTGATGTATTTCTTTCTTGGCTATTTTAGCTGTGTGATCATTGGTACAGGTGTGTGTAAAGGTTTCTTTCAGGTGTGTACAAGTGTGTGCACAGGTGCGTGCAGGTGTGTGTTCAGGCATATTCCGGGGTAATGTGTGATGACTGTTTGCAGTCTGTGATGTTTTGTTTATTTGTTGATCTAAAACTTAATGTTCAATGAGATTCTGTTTGTTGTTTCATCAGACCTAATTTGTTCAATGTGTCTAAAGCAGCGAAGGATCAACTGAAGAGCTAAAATATGTCCATTGTTTGACTCTGACCAGCAGGGGGAGCTGTTGAACTGCTGGATGCTGATGTGCTGTGTTTGATGTTCACTCGTGTCACCGTCAGTCAAAATGTAAACTTCGTCTTCTTCTGCTGTTGTTATGAAACTGTGACAGACGACAGGAAGTGACTCAAACTGGAGGTGTTGTGTTTTATGATTTATTCATAAATTATAATTTATTCATATTCATTAGTTCAAAGAGAAACAAATAAAATCAGAAACAGTTTTAGTTTGAACGTGTCTTGTAACTTTAAACACTTTAATGATTTTGACTCGTGCTGAGTGAATAACAGTGTGTGTGTGTGTGTGTGTGTTAGACAGTCAGTTTCTGTTCGGCTGATTTAAACCTGTCACCAGGTGACGTGGTCCACACAGGTACAGATTCAGGTGGATGAACTGATCAAACATGGAAACCTGCTGAAGTCATTAAGTTTGTTTTTAGACATGTTTCAAACACACGAACAACACGATCAGTACAGATGATCTGTGAACACATACATACGTAAATAATGTTCATACATGAAGAAAATATACTTATATTGTATTTATACTGGTTATTTATGAACTGTATTCATCTTTAACATTTGTTTTTAAATGTGTTCACACTGGTCATTGTAGATTTTTATTAATCAATTAATGAATCATCGGTAAGGAGACTGATTTCTGTCCATCGACATGAAAATAAACGACAACAAGAGAAGGTAAACATGATTAAAGACTCTGTGCAACTGTTTGTTTCTGCTCTGTGATTGGCTCTTCAGACACATGTCAGATTGATTGTTCTGCTCTGTGATTGGCTCTTCAGACTGATCACAGAGACCGTCTACCTGTATGGGTCTTCTAAATCCTCTGATTGGTTTGTTTTCATTTCGTTGTCCCTCTGAAGAGTCTCTGCTGTGATGTCATCACCTGTGGGATCAGCTGCTCTGAGGGTTTCGATGGGTCCTTCAGGTTTTTCTTGGACAGGAAACAGATATGAGTGCTGTCTGGATCTTTTTCCAGGATCACTGATGATGTTTGATGATGATGATGATGAAGGAGGAGGCAGCTGAGAGTGTCTCCGGGTGTAGACTCCATGTCTGCCATGTGAAGGAGACTCATACTGATGGCTAAAAGCTCTGGAGTATGAAGACTCGTCTGTGGAGAAGACCGGTCGACTGGAGCTAACCTGTCAACAGTTTGATTCATCTTCAGTTTGTTTTCCCACACACCCTGAACGTCTCATCCATCCTGGACATAAATATGGACAGTAGAAGGCTAACAGGCTTAAGATCACCACCTGGTGGCCAACTGAAGTACATGTCATGAACTTCAGTTTATACTATTCTAACTTCAGTTTATATATAAACTGAAGTTATGAGAAGTATACTGTTCATAACTTCAGTTTATACTGCTCATAACTTCAGTTTATACTGTTCATAACTTCAGTTTATACTGTTGTAACTGCAGAGTAAGCTTCATTCACACTGAAGTTTTACAAAATTAAGGAAGTTTTGAACCAAAAAAAGAAAAAAAAACAAGAGCAAATGTCAGAAAGGGATGAAACCATCGTAACACAGAGCACCACCCAACGCTCATCCACATGATGCTGAAGGTGGATGTTCATGATGACACAGAGCACCACAGAGAGGCTATAAACAGAAGCACATCACAGGAAGTGCACACTGACTATCACAACATGACGACTGAGGAGCAGCTTTAAACTCACCGTCTGAAAGCAGAGCAGATGCTACAGAACAACACAGGAAGTGCAGACATCAGGTTGATCATGCACATATGTGTGCTATACAGATGAGGCAGCCTTTACCTGTACCTTAACCCTTAAACCTTCAGTAAGTGATGTCTCTGTTGTAACGTTGATGCTGTGATTGGTTGTGTCCCCTGATGAGTCCAATAAGTGAACATCTGTCTCTTTAGCTACTGAATGCTCCATTGTGTTCGCATATCATCTTTGTCTGTCTGCTGATTGAAGTGTACACTGACTCTTTACAGATTTTTCTGTGAGAGCGCTGAGAGCCAGAACAGATCAACAATGAGCTAAAAGTCTGTAAAAAACAACAGCAGATTCAGCTGATGATTCAGCACCAGAGACACCAACTCATCATCACACTTTCTGTAAGACATTCATCAGAGGTGCTTTATGTTTGTAGAGAAACACCACATCTGAAACCAACAAACATCTTAAACGTGTCGGCAGGGGATAGTGTGAGAGTTCAAGTTCATACCACGTTGGGATGTTTTCCGAGGGTGACAGCATGTTCGTCAGTGTTTGTTTGTCGCTGACGTCTCCTGATGGTTCGAAGCAGCAGAAACAAAACTGATGTTAGAAACAGTAGCAGGATCATTGCTGCGATTCCTCCTGCCAGCCTGCTGTCCACATCTCCAAACAACTGCTGCTCAGTGAACGCACCATGGGGGACTGAAAACAAGAAAATGAATGTCAGTGCATGCAGCACAAGTGACTGAAAACAGGACAGAGCTTATATCGATGAACGCACCACGAGGACTGAAAAGATGAAAATTTATGTAAGTGAACGAGGGACTTCAGAGAGTTATGATATTGTAACAGTCGGAGTTATTGAACGTAGCGCCACTAGGTGGCGCCTCCTTTTGTTAAGTGGATAATGTAACCTGTACCTAGAAGAAGAGTTGATGTGCTTCCGCTCCACCATGAGTAGCAATGCTGCCAGCGGAGTGACGACCACCCTTTTATTTTATTCTATATTGTGATGTATAGGTGTAGGATCCTCGGCCTATGTGTGTCAAGGCATGTATGCATGTGATAACTAGTGCCGTAGCGACCTGGCTTGGTATGGTCTGTAAGTTACAGTGGAATAAAAGTATGTGCGGAAATCCCACATGTTGCCTGCCGTGTCGTTTGAGCTAACCGGAGCTACCGCCACTGAAGGAGGACCATAACCTTCCCCTGCACCGACCACGTTACAATATACGTCATCTATGAGATCTATGAGATCATTCTGAAGGTCATAACTTGATATCTGACATCTGTGACAGAAGCTGTTACTAAACTTTTTTGACTTTTCTGCTAAATAATCAGACTTCATTTGTGAATCATAAATCATAATGAATAAATCAATTTAGAACCAAAGAGGCCTCAGGTCACTATGATGTGTTGTAGATTTGTCTATGAATGACAGATTCTGTTGTCCTGCTGAGTGTCTGTGTTTCTAGTGAGGCTGTTATCTCATTAATGAAACAGACAACTGATCAGTTTGTGATTAGTGGAGTAGAAGACCTCTGACGTCCCCCCCACCCTCACTTTACAACACACTGCTCCTCCTGTGTGTGTGTGTGTGTGTGTGTGTGTGTGTGTGTTCGTGTGTGTGTGTGTGTGTGTGTGTGTGTGTGTGTGTGTGTGTGAGAGAGTCCAAGTTACTTCCTGCTGCTTGTGTTCTCACCTGGTTGTCCTCGCTGCAGGACTTCAATGTCCACTGAAGCTGAAACTTCTTCTCCCGATTCTTCATCTCTGGCTACAACCTGCAGAGTCACAGACAAAATCTCGTGTACAATCACGTGTTAATGAGTTCAAGTTGACGATCGATTGTCTGTATCAAAAGCCTGCAGGATGATCATGTTATGGTCGTCTGGATCAATGATGAGTTAATGTGTTCAACAACATCATTGATCAATCATCAGAAACATGAAATAAACGTTTGGTTTAACCCTGGTTTGTGAAACCCTGGCTTTGTGGGTCCCTTGCTTTGTGAAACCCTGGCTTTGTGGGTCCCTTGCTTTGTGAAACCCTGGCTTTGTGGGTCCCTGGCTTTGTGAAACCCTGGCTTTGTGGGTCCCTGGCTTTGTCGGACATTACCTTGGTAGTAGTTTTATTTCCTTCAACCAAACTTGAACCACAGAGCTGACAGACAAGAAATCAGTCAGTTGAAGAATACTGTATTATTGTTGTACCATTGTATAAGAAAGGTAACCCACCTGCAGTATGTGTCTTGCAAATGCATGCAGTTGGTCTGTCCTGGCGATCAGAACCCCCCCTTGGGTGACTTGGTACAGTCCAGATGGAGGATGGAGGGAGTAGTGGATGTTTGGATTCCGGCCCTGTGATAAGACAGCAGTAATGACTTACCTGGTTTCATACAGGTTATAAAACGGGTAGAGCAGCAGATGTTCTTACATCAGGGAAGTCGTCATCTGACACCTGGACCTGCAACACCTGGTTCCCATAGGTGGAGATGATGGAGGCTGGGCTAGAGCTCTGGATGATGAAACCTTTAAAGGTGGTTCTGTTGAAGACCGGAGGGAACATGTTCTCGCTGAGAACTCTGATCAGAACAGACGCCACACTGTACTTCAGCCGGTCATTGGCCTGACACACCTGTGACACGAGGACAGGTAGATCGGACTTTGTTTTGCACTGTTGTTTTAGTTGAACAGTAAACAGGAAGTGGTGCCGTTACCATGACACTGAGTGTGAAGTTTGCCACCGGCTGCTGGTCGTTCACAGGTCGGGTTAACCTGATCTCACCTGTCCTGTTGTTGATCTCAAACCTACCCTGATCACCACCTGCTGACACACAAACACATCTGTCCACACACACTGAATGTCTTTAAGTCCAGTATGAGACGGTCTAAACAGAAGGTGAACCAGCTGTCTTCACCACTCAGGTAGTTCTCCCTGCTGTCTGAGGACTCATTGAAGTAGTTTTGCTGACTACACAGTTTGTGTGAGGTGTGTGTCACATGACAGGTTGTGTTACAACTGACCGGACAGGATGGAGTAGATCAGAGGAGTGTTGATCCCTCTGTCTCCATCCTCTGCTCTGATTGGACCAGGAGAAAACTGCAGAACCGCATCCTGAAACATGGTTGTTTTTAGAAAAGACATACAGAGTACAAAAACAGACGTTTACGACATTTATGACCCTCAAAACGAGGGGAACCTTCTTCTGAACTTATTTTACCTGAAAGAATCAAAACATCCCAACAGCTGTGTACACCTGACTGTTTACCGTGTGTGTGTGTGTGTGTGTGTGTGTGTGTGTGTACCTGCTGCTTGCGTGTGATGTTGGTGGTGTAGGTGGGGTTCATGCAGACAGGAACACCTGGAGAGACAGGTGTACAGGGCAGGAAGTGAGGGTACTGGTCATCCCCGTCCTTGATGATCACCGTAAGAACAGCAGACGTGTTGAATTTCTCCACAGTGTTCGCTTCCTGTTCACATCATCAACAAAATAAAATGTTCGGACAGGGTGTTGTTTTTACATCAGGTGTTTTAATAAAAAATATTTTAAACCAGCCAGAGTGTTACCTGTGCCCAGATCATCACCTGCAGATGAGTTCTGGTCTCATAGTCCAGTGGTTTGTCCAGAACTATGTTTCCAGTGTTGGGTAGATCAATCCTGAAGAACCAGGCATCACGCTGCAGTTGACAGGTGACAGGTGACAGGATACTGAGACATATACGAGACACAGACAGAAGTGTGTGGACAGGCCTGAGGTCCTTACCGATGATTGGTCAATGATGTAAGTGATCATGTCTCCATCAGCGTCGACAGCCTTCACAGTGAAAACCACAGAGTTCACTGCTGTCAGCTGCACACAAAACACACTTTATTATTAATGATATAAACGCACCTTTTATATGATTGCTTTTCTGACAGGTCATTTTCTATCTGAACATAAAGAGAAGTGTTATCAGTCGGCCATGTTTTACCTCGCTGATGGTGAACGGCTGAATTGTCTCCTGCAGGAAGTTCGGTCTGTTGTCATTCTCATTCACGATCTCCACCAGGATCCTGTACTGACTCTGAGAAACAAACACCACTTATATACTGCTGAGGACACCTGTTACTGTACAACAGGTGACTTATCTGTACGACAGGTGACCCACCTGTACGACAGGTGACCCACCTGTACGAGAGGTGACTTACCTGTATGACATCGTCCTCATAACAGGTCAGCTCTGCTATCAGTACTGATCCCTGAACCTGAGGGATAAACACACACCTGAGTCGAACATTTACTGCAGGTTATGCAGTTGATATTTAACTGCAGGTATAGTTAAGGTGAGATTAAACCACATATGAGATGTGTTTAAACTACAGGCATGGTTCAGGTCAGGTACAGATGTAGTTTAGGTGAGATACAGGTGTATTCAAGGGTTGTTCAGGTAAGATTCAGGTGTAGTTTAGGTGAGAAAAATGTATAGTTCAGGTGTAGCTCAGGTGAGATTCAGGTGTAGTTCAGTGAGTTACAGGTTTAGTTCAGTTGTAGTTCAGATGAGATACAGGTGTAGTTAAGGTGAAGTTCAGGTGTGTACTGATGCAGGTGTACCTCTCGGTCAAGGACTCTGGAGGCAGAGCTGTTAAGTCGGATGCTTCGACCCTCTAAGTAGAACCAGTCGGCGTTGTCTCCGGTCAGACACAGGCGGACGGCGCCCCCTCCCGGTTCTCCGGTGATACTGAGGGTGGATATCAGCTGACCCGTCCGACTGTTCTCTCTGATCGATGCAAAGATGTCCGACCCACCCAGGCACAGACTGGCTGAGGACCAATCAGATCTGTCTTTAGCACCGACTGAAAGTGTGAGCACGATCAATACTGACTGTCAATCCTATTGATTCTTGATCGGATGGTAACTGGTTTTAGGTTCCAGGTACAGAAAACAACTTAAGAAAACCATTGTAAGTGCTGTATCATAGGCAGTGCTGAACTGAAGAAGCCTCTTAGGGCGTTTTCACACCTATAGTTCGTTTTCTCTGGTCTGAATCAGGGACCAACTTGTTACAGTGTTGCATATTACCTCGAGTTTGGTTTGTGTTCACACAGCAGCATTTACAAGTGGACCAAAATGTGTGATGTGCGAGGAAACTGCTCTCTAATTGGTCTAAATTTCGAAAACGAAGCAGCAATTCAGCTGAATTTAGCACCAAGCAGACAGGAAGTCAAGCACTGAAACAACAACAATATGACATCCGGTTACTTTTCAAAATAAAACAGAACTTAAGAAGCGAAACATAGAGATGATAATTTTATTGAAGCTCCAGGACTTTAATTTTTAAATAGTTTATATCTTTTGATTGGTTGCAGACATTGGTGAGACACATTCATGAGCAGAAACAATTAGCTATTTAGATTATTTAATGGAAAACAATGCTGATGATGGGTGAATCCTTTAAACCTTAGTTTCACTGCTGTGTCACTTTTTCCAAGTCTAATTCTCTGTAAACTAACTGAAGGATAAACATGTTTTACTGTTTGGTGATTATTTCATAGATTTTGTTGGTTTGTCCGTTTGTTGGTTGGTTTGCTTTTGATGTTGGAATTGAATGACAGGGGACTGCCTTGTCGAAGGTATGCACTCTACTGAGTAAAGACCCTGGTTTAGAAAGATGAGCTCATTAATAATTAGATCCTTCTCTCTCTCTCTCTCTCTCTCTCTCATACACACCACACTCACACACACACACTCACACTCACACACACACTCACACTCACACACACACACACACACACACACACACACACTCTCTCTCATACACACACACACTCACACTCACACACACACACTCACACACACACACACACACTCACACACACACACTCACACTCACACACACACACACACACACACACACACACCACACTCTCTCTCATACACACACACACACTCACACACACACACTCATCACACACACACACACACTCACACACACACACTCACACTCACACACACACACACACACACACACACACACACACTCTCTCTCATACACACACACACACTCACACACACACACTCTCTCTCACACACACACACTCTCTCTCACACACACACACACACACACACACTCTGTCACACACACACACACACTCTCTCTCTCACACACACACACACACACACACACACACACACACAGGCTCTCACCTGTAACAACATGATAAGACAACCTGAGAGCCACCTGCCAGATCAGCAGCCTGCAGGGTCTCAACATCTTCCTCCACCTGCTCCACCTTCACACCTGCAGATCAACAACAGGTCAACAGTTACTCATGTTAACGTTGTTTAAGTGTTAGAACAGTGCTGCTGAACTCTGAGTTGCTGTTTGAACTTTGCCAGTCTGTCCACCAACTGAAACTGTGATCGTCCTGACTTAGGCCTGAGTCTTTAGAATTCATCATCATATATTTGGAAGACGGAAGAACTTCTACAAGTATTGGATTATTTGTATTGTAGTAAACTGTTGCGTTGTTGACCCAGGTGATTAATTAACAGAAACTTTAGTCTGTGATGATCCATTGTGGTTACATCATTTTTTTCTCCCCTTCTGCTGTCAGTTTTTTTATGTTTTATTAAAACTGAATCTTGGTTGTTCCAACAAAACAAAATGTCTGAGGATGTTTATTAAACTGAATAATGAATAAATCTTTAGATAACGAAGAAGTCATGACTGCAGTTTGTTGTAGAAATATGTGGAGGTCAGAGAGAATGGACCTCAGAGCAGATTAACAACCAAACACATGATGAGTCATGATTTATTCATGAGGACACAAGGGGACTGAAAACAACCGAGTCATGCTGATGATGTCAGGGTCACATGACACACTCAACGGTCCAACATGGAAATGACTTTTAACGATGAGTTAAAACATTAAAGCAGGTACAAATACTAGTAAACACCTTCAATTAGTCCACTTTGATGTTCAAAGTCACAACTTCTACAGGAAGTGTGTCCGTCCTGAACATCAATCCCTCTTCATATTTCCAACTTTTCCCCCTCAAAGGGTTGTTTAGTCGCTTTTTGTGAGTTTACATTATTCAGCCATAAATGTTCTTACTTTAAAACATGCCCTGATGAAAATATGATTTGATGAAGACATGACCTGATGAAGACATTAGAAAGACAGAAGACGGTGCAATCGGTCGAACATCATGATTGGTTACAGCAGCTCATCAATCTGAGTCAGTGAGAGTTTCACAGGCAGGATTTAATGTGGGATTAGACAGGACTGTTTCAGTGGATTGTGACACGTGGTCATATAATTGTGTCCACATGAAATCAGATACAGATACGTTTAGTAAAGACTGCCATAGATAAATAAATACATAAATCTGTGTGTGTGTCTGATGTCAGCTGACTGTGTTGTGAAGTCCTCAGTTCTCAGGTGTTTTCACGTCTTCAGCAGAACATACGAACACACGACACCTCACCTTGTTGCCTCACCTGAATATGAACACAAACATGTATAAAATAATCCATAGACCACTCACCTCTCTCTCTCTGCTGCAGGTCTACAGATGGTCGGTGTCTCTTGCCTGCGGCATTATGTTGTTTCAGTTTTCAGTTTGTACAATTTATTTTCCTCTGTGAGAACAGAGACCAGCCTGTCACTGTGTGTGTGTGTGTGGAGAGAGAGGGCATTAGCCAGGGCTTACAAAGCATTAATGAGGATAAGTAGGCCAACATGCTGCAGGACTTTAAACTAACAGGAGGCCTGTTAGTTCGACCTGCTGCTCAGTAACAGGAAGTATTTACTGAAGTACTAATACCACACAGTTAAATTGCAGAAGTATTTACTGAAGTACTAATACCACACAGTTAAATTGCAGAAGTATTTACTGAAGTACTAATACCACACTGTTAAAGTGCAGAAGTATTTACTGAAGTACTAATACCACACTGTTAAAGTGCAGAAGTATTTACTGTGTTTCATGACTCTCACTCCTCAAGACAAAAAAGAATAAAGGTTTATTTGGTGCTCATTTCTCTTTATGCTACATATGAAAAGATATTTAATAAAATTGAGTCTGGAGGATGAATGGAGAAGTAATGAAGCTGCTCTGTAGTCTGGTGGTACAGCAGCCGATACTTCTGTATCTGTTGTCAGGTGGCACAAGGGTGAACAGACTGTGTCTGAGTGGGTGTTCTCTTGTAGTATCTCTGGACCATTGTTGCCAACTCCTCAGCACTGAAAGTCGCTACTGGCTGTCCTAAAAGTTGCTAGAACATCTAACATTGCTAGATGATGTCATCATGTAATTTGCATAACTGGCCATGTGGATTTAATTGTAATGGGCGCTGTAGGAGAGATGAATAACGTTGTGGGAGAGACAAAAAAGTTAGTAAAAAACACCATTCATATGTTTAGAATGACAACTGAACTTATTTTAGTGCAATGACTTATTTTAGACAAAAAAAATGTTTATTTATTTCAGCCAGCGGCAGCTTCACACATGCGCGATTCACAGTATGGATGCAGAGGGCTGAACATCTCCTGCTCTGACTGCAGCTTGGAGGGACTGTTGCACGAGGACTGGGCTGCTTGCTGAGAAGTGTAAGAACAATACGTGCTTTCGTGTCAGAGTCTCCAAAAGTCTTCTATAACACCATAAAAAGTTCCTAGATTTGTTGCCAGTCGCTTTTTTGAAAAAGAGTTGCTAGAGGGGTCTGAAAACTCACTAAATATAGCGTCAAAGTTACTAAGTTGCTTAGCTCTGGACTCTTCTCAGACATCTCACTCACTGATGTCACTGATGCTCTGTAGATGGCACCAGTGCCGTTCTGGTGGTTTTAATCACCTTCTGTAGAGTCTTCCTGTCCTGGTCCATGGTGAACAATGACAATTTGTGATGACGACAAAGACCGGATCCCACGGATGTTGTAGAGGGTGGATCTGCAGGATCGGGTCACAGCAGTGACGTTGGGATGGGACTTTTTTTTTTTTTGGTTTATTTAATAGGGACAGATACAGATCATGTGGGTTGTACAACAATCCAACAGAAAGCATCATAGCATTTATAGCCTTAGCTAATTTCCAATGCCCGTCCCTAGAGTTTACGCCCAGGTTCCTCTTAGTCAACAAAGGCAACACTGTGACGTCCTCGACAGCGACTGACAGGTCAATGTGAGGGCAGTTTTTCCCCGGGATGAAGAGGAGTTCAGTTTTACTAAGGTTGAGTTTGAGGTGATGGGCAGCTGTCCAAGCGGAGATGTCTGCAGACTTTCAGAGATTAGCGTCATAATGTGGGTGTTGGAGGAGGACGAGGGAAAAGAGAGGAACAGTTGGGTGTCGTCAGCATAACAGTGGTGAGAGAATCCATGTGATTTGACTGCAGAGCCTTATGATCTAGTGTATAGGGAAAACAGAACAGGTGCTAATACTGAGCCTTGAGGGACACCAGTTTCCAGAAAGCAGGGTTTGGACAGTGAGCCGTTCCATGTGACCTGAAAGGTGCGATTTGTCAGGTATGATGTGAACCAGGTTAGAGCTGAGTCAGCAATGTTCAGACAGAGTGGACAGGAGGATTTGGTGGTCGACTGTGTCAAACGCAGAAGATAAGTCAAGGAGAATGAGGACTGATGAGTGGGACGAGGTTCTGGAGGCATCAAGTCACTGTGAGGAGGGCCGTCTCAGTGGACCCTAACCATAACCCTGACTGATTTAGGTCAAGGAAGTCATTTGTGAAAGATAGGAGGACAGCTGGTTGTAGACGGCACGTTCTAGGGTTCTAGAGAGGAATGAAAAAAGAAATACAGTCTGTATTTTCAGATGTCAGCTGAGGCTAGGGTGGGTTTCTTTATGAGTGGCTTTACTATGGGGGATCTGATCATCTGTAGAACCAGTGACTGCTGTAAAAGTGCAGCTGGCAATTATGAAAAGACCTTGCGACAGCATGGAAAGACAGCTGGCAGGAGGGAATAGACCTCAATGGGGCTGCCAAGGGGGATCCAGCAGGGAATGTGCATGGGTCCAACCAACCAATGGCTACAAAAAATTCCAAGGAAAAAATAACCCCGGAGTCAGCGAGAGTGGGGGCGGAAGATGGCTCATCGGCAAACAACCTGGTAAACAACATAGGAATGGAACAGACTACGAATATGATGATCAGCATACCTGAAGCTTCAACAGCTGCAGCAGGGTACAAGCTCCAGAGCTGCATATGTGGCTAGGCAAAGGTTACTTCCATTACCAGCTTAAAGATACACCAGGGCAGGAAAAGGTGTCCTGGAAAAGGAAAAAGAAAGTGCAATAGGCTACTCGCATCGACAGCTACTTTCTGAGAAGCAAGCCAAGTCAGTTGACAGAAGTTAAGCAGCAGGACAAAAACCACAGTCTTCAGAACGTCAAAAATCCTGTCCCAGTGGAGGAAGAACTAGACGCAGGAGAGCAACCTGAGCCCAGCACATTACGACCTGCAGCCGAAAAGAAGATCCAGGGGCGAAGGTCATTGATTAAGTGGCCAAAGTCCTGCGAAAAGACCATGTGGAGAGAGGTCAATGATGACCTCTGGAACATCTTACAAACACTCAGAGGCACAACCATGAAGAAATTGAAGAGAATGGGAGATCTAATCTACAACTATGGAGTGGAACGGCTTGGAGTGGTAGAGAAGAATGGAACTACACCAGTAGTCCCCTCTAAGTCCAGGAGGCAGAAAGAGAGAGATCGCCTAATCAGAGACAGGAGGCAGCTGAAGAAGCAATGGAGGAAGATCACAGAGGAAGAGAGGGAAGGAATAAACGTGTTGCAGACAGAGATTCGGGGTAGGCTTACTCTCTGAGGAGAGTTGAAAATCTTGTAAAGATGCGCAGGAAGAAGGAGCTAACAAGATCAAACTTCTATAAAGATTTTTTCAAATTTGTGAAGGGGCTCTTCATAGTGGAGAAAAGCGGAAGTTTCTAAGTGTCAAAGGCAGAACTGGAAAAACATCTGAAAATGTCTTGCACAGACAGCCGACACCACGAAGAGATCATCTTCCCACCTGATATGCCGCCAACCGATCCACCAGAGCACCAACTAGATATCAGTCCACCTAGATGGAGTGAAGTGCAGAAAACGGTGCATAAGGCAAGGGCATCATCAGCCCCAGGCCCCAATGGAGTCCAATACAGGCTTTGCAAGAACACACCAGATGTCCTGCGCTTCCTCTGGAAGCTCATAAAGGTTGTATGACAAAACCAGGAGTTACCAACATGCTGGCGGAGAGCTGGAGGAATCCTTATCCCTAAGGAAAAGGACTCATCAGAAATCTATCAATTCCGCCAGATCAGCCTTCTGAATGTTGAGGGAAAAATCTTTTTTAGCGTTGTTCTCACAGGCTAGCAGGATAACTGCAAAGAAATGAGCTGATTGATACATCAATCCAAAAGGCAGGCCTCTCAGGCTTCTCCGGTTGTCTGGAGCGCGCTAGTAACATATGGCACCAGATCCAGGTCACCAAGAAGGAGGGAACAGACCTTCACATGGTGTTCCTGGACCTTGCCAACACCTTTGGCTCAGTCCCCCACAAGCTCCTCTGGACTGCTCTCAACTACTTCAGGGTTCCAGCGGCCCTCACAAGCCTCATCAAGGCCTACTTTCAGGATGTCCAGCTATGCCTGACAACAGCAGAGTACACCAAAGTGTGGCAACATCTGGAAGTGGGTATCATGGCTGGCTGCACCATCTCCCCGCTAGCCTTCACCATGGCCATGGATGTGATCATTCGAGCATCCCGATGGGTGGTCGGAGGTCAGCGCATAAGACCTGAGGTGAGGATGCTGCCTGTTCGAGCATACATGGAAAATCTTATAACAGTTAATACGACCAAGGGTTGTACCGTACGGTTGTTGAGAAAGCTTCAAAAGAACATCGAGCTGGCCCAGATGAAGATCAAGCCAAGCAAGTCCAGAAGCATTTCCATCGTCAAGGGGAAGCTGTCAGACCAACGCTTCTACATTGGGAATGAGGCTATTCCAACTGTCTCTGAAAAGCCAGTGAAGAGTCTGGGTCGGTGGTATGATGCCTTCCTTAAAGACTCATAGCAAGTATATCAGATCAGGAAGGATGTAGTTAGTGAACTGAAGAACAAATCGACCAAACTGCACTTCCTGGCAAGTTGAAGCTCTGGTGCATGCAGTATGGACTACTCCCATGCCTCATGTGGCCACTAACCCTTTATGAAGCGCCACTCTCTAAGATGGAAAAACTGGAGAGACTAATCGGCTCATATGCAAGGAAGTGGCTTGGTCTTCCCAGGTGCCTCAGCAGTATAGGGCACTATGGCAAAGGAGTTTTAGAGCTACCCATTTCCAGTCTCTCAGAGGAGAACAAGTGTGCCAATGTCAGACTGGAGATGTACTAATGGATTCCAGAGATCCATTTGTTGCCCAAGCTGCCCCCAGACTGACCACTGGGAGGAAATGGATCTTTAGCATCTAAGCAGGCAACAGCAGCACTCAAGCACAGGGATATTGTGGGCCAAGTGCAGCAAGGAAGGAGCAGTCTTGGCCTTGGGGCACATACACCAGCCTGGAACAAGGAGTCAGAGACGCAAGCTTGTGGCGGAGGAGATACCTCAGCAAGAGGAGGTAACAAGGTGTGCCAAAGCAGTCGCTCAGGCCAAGCAAGGCCAACAGATGAATTGGGAGGGAGTGGAGAAGAGGAAGATCTCCTGGAAAGAACTGTGGAAGATGGAGACATTCAGGGCAAGCTTTACGATCAAGGCTGCCTTATTATGTTCTTCCATCCACCAAAAATCTCAACCAGTGGTACGGAGAAGATCCCACATGCCCCCTCTGCCAGACCCCAGCAACACTCAAGCACATCTTGGTGGGCTGCAAGACCAGTTTCACTCAAGGTCGTTACACCTGGCCGCACAACCAGGTGTTGCAGTGTCTTGCAGCAGTGCTGGAAGGTCGACGGGTGAGCGTGAACGCCCTCCCTCCTTCCTCATCCCAACGGCCGACAATGACAATCAGACCTCGTATCTCAAGCTGGCAGCCGGTGCGCAAGATCGAGGCTGGACAGCAAAGGTCCGACCAGTGGAAGTAGGCTGCAGAGGGTTTGTAGCCTTATCTACAGCGAAGATCCTACGGGAGATGGGAGTGTGAGGAAATGCCCATTGGCAGGCAGTACAAGGCCTCTCCAGGGCTGCGGAAAAGGGGAGTCAGTGGCTGTGGGTGCGAAGAAAGGACGTCACCTCGGCCCTTAAGTGAGCAGATGGCATCTAGGAGGTGAGCCTGGGATGCCAGGATTCACCGCTGAACCCTCTGGAGATGTCGTTGTTCTATCAGCGAAACATCGATGAAAGATGGCGCCCACTTGATAACCCGGAGGATGCCATCTCTCACTCGACCATCCCACGGAGTCTCTTAGCAGCTTGGCTTCAGTATCCAACTAGGGATATCAACATCTAGTCCTACAAAACAGATCTGGCTGTCTTGAAAGGAGCTTGAATTATGCCTGAAGGGAGGGAGGAGTTGATCAGAGAGGTGAGGAATGGCAGGATGTCGTGTGAGATGTTTTTGAGAAGGGAGGAGGGAATCGGGTCCAGGGAACAGGTTGTGGCCCGGTTAGACATCATTATTTTGAGAACATCTTGTTGTGGAAATTCTCCTTTGTGAGGTAGAGAGTTGCTAAGTCTCCGAAGAACTTCAGACTTCAGCGTATGAATCAGATCTATTTGATGACACGCAGCATGGAGAGAAGTCAAAAGCGTTCTCTCCCGAACTCTAAAATGTTACCCCTTAAGTATAGAAACAGAGAGGAGGCTACCTTCATTTACAACAGTCATAAAACATTTTCTTTACATAGCAATGACTCTTTGATGTTTTGGTGTATCCTGTCTTTCCAGGACAGTGATTCTTTGATGCAATAGATGGAACAGCAAATGTCATCTTATCTACACTTTTGTATCTTCTCATGTGGGGGATGTGCCCCCACCTGTGCCTCTTCTGACACCTTAAGCAATCTGACATTCTCCAACTCCTCCTGTCCTTACAGCACATTTGATCACTAACAGGAAGACTATGTAATTTCTTACAATCTTCAGAGGAGAGAGGGCTGAAGCAGTTGAGGCCAGCGGAGGTGAGGGTCAGGGGAAGTGCTTTCTTCATGGGCACAGGAGTAAATGAGGAGCTGATGTCTTTTACTTTCTTGGTAAAGTCAGTTGCAAAGTCATCAGCAGTGAGGGAGGAAGGAAGGGGAGCCAAAGCGACTTACATTAATTGATAGGTATATTCACACACTGGTGTTGAGGTCCTCTCCAGTGTCTCTCTCTGGTGGTGTTGCACCTGACTGAAAGGATGGAGCTCTGGCCTCTCCAGTTATCCAGTCCTTCTAGTTCATCAACACAACTGCTTATATATGATGTCACTGAAGATGAATACTCCTCCGGACTGATGTTTTTCTGCTGAGTGACAGCGTCTCTGAACATTCTTCTGTCTGTGCAATAAAAACAGTCCTGTAGGGCCGCTATATGCTTCATCTGTCTACACTGTGACTACCAGGACAGACTTCATTCAGATTTAGACTGATTTAAAGCTCATAAAATAAGGTGGAAAATCTGATCTTACTAATATAACAGTATTTTCATCATTTTCATTGTCTCCTCTTAGGAGGACTGAGTAACATCAGATGACTGTGTATCATGAATTCATCAGGAGTGGGAGCAGTGTGAGAAAAGGTGTAAAACTGAAGATTTTCCTGAGTTTGGCTCAGAGCTCAGATCAGATTTTAGAACAGAAGCAGCAAACCAGACGAGCTGATAACTGATGAACGGATGAACAATAAACCACACAACAACACATACATGCAGCGGGTCTGGGTGAGATAAGGTGAATCTGAAGCTGTCTGTGACTCTTTGTGGAGCCATAACGAGGTTCAGCCTCACAGCTGACAAACTGCACACAATGAAGATTAAGAAGAATAGTGAGAACGAGACAGCAGTAAAAATAGATCCAAACAAAAAGTTTACACAGTGACAGTTAAAAGAAGCTTTATTTAACCAGAGCCTCTTAACAACAGTATTTATAGACTGACTCATGGAAACCATAGATTGTATAAATAGTGGATAGAGCTGAAGTGTCGTCACCTAAAATGAATCTCACGGTGAGCACTACTGGCTGTTGCCATCATTGCCGCACCTGACTCCAGCTAATTAGAGCCAAGGGCGTAAGAACCGGGGGGGACAGGGGGGGACGTGTCCCTCTAATATTGGAGACAGGCGCATTTGTTCCACCCAAAAATTATACCGCGGAAGAGAAAAGTATTTTATTTTGAAAACTTTAACTCACTTGCTTTTATTTTGAAAGAGCAACACAGCATCTTGTCACCTGACTGCCCCGCCCCCTCACAGCTCAGACTAGCCTCTTTCACACTGCCGTTTGCATGCGGGGATCCTGCGCCAATTCTCCGCACCCTCCTCTGTGTGAAAGTTTCAGATGCTGAGAGGGGGGAAATTTCGCTCCGGCGCTGATCCGCCTCTGGAGGTAGTATCAGGGCCGCATTATTGGTGAGCCGTCCCAGTATGAACGGCTAATCCGGAGGCACGGAGCGAGGGCGTGTCAGTCATGCAGTGTGATAACTACACAGGTCCTTCACTCAACTAAATACAAAAGTAACGTAGTAACTGAAACTGTCTATGGCAACTTATATGAGGAAAACAAATACCACAGCTGTACGTGGAGAAGCGTCTGTCCTCCTGTCCGTCCTCCTGTCTGTCCTCCTGACTCTTCCTCACATTTCTGCCCGAAAAACAGCGTCTGTCACCAGCAAAAAACTTTAACTCACCGAGTGAGTGATGAAAATTAATCACCGCGACCGTCAGCTCTCCGGACCGAGACATCAGGGAACTTTCCCCCAGAAAACAGCCTCCGTCCCGCAAGTGACAGAGTCAGACAGCGTCCTGTTTACTGATGGTGATTATGTATAATTATGTAATTTAGTGCGAAAAACTTCACTCCGTCACTTTCCAGGATGTTTGGTGGGTCAGGATCTCAATCACTACACGTTATAACAGCATCCATATGATTATAAACTGTCCGCGGGTTTAGATAGACAAGAGGAACACCTGGGAAACTCCGACGTCATCAACATGACGTGTACCGTCACGCCTCTTTAGGAGCCGCAGCGCTGGCTTTCTGTGTGAATTACACACGTAAAGGCGGAGATGCTTTGCTCTGTGTGAATCACCATCGGCGGAGAATTGGCGATCCACCGCTCCGGAGATAATGCGGAGAGAGGCTGTTTAAAAAGGGCTAGTTTGGGACGCGGGAGTCTGCAGCTGGCGACAGGTCAGAAGTATTAAGATGAAAAGACAGCAGCAGCTCAGTTTAAGTGATTTCTTTCTCATGGGGAAGAAAAGAAAGAAAGGAAATGTGAGTTCGCAATAATTTTGTCCAGAAGGACAATTATATTACACATACACATGTCTCACACCTAGAAAGGAGTTAGTCTGTCTGTGTGTTTTTTGCTTGTTCTTGACATTCCCATCAGTACTTTCTATACCCTATTCATCTCCACTGCTTTCATATTAGAGATCAGATGAAGTTCAGCTGGAAACTAACACTGGTGAGGGTGATGCAGGGAGAGCCAGCACTGCAGAGTTGCAGGTAGGTGCTATTATGAAGGGTGAGGTGATTTTAGTTTGTTGATCATGAGAGGAAGGTTTAAACGTGATAAGAAGTGAACACGGTTTAATTTAAACAATAATATAAAAAACATGATTTTAATATTGCACTAGCTTTCCCATCAGCATTTTTCTATACCTTATTGTTGGAGTTGAACAAAGGGTCACTTTCAGTGCAGCTTTCTATGTTTCGCCTGAATTACTCATTTAGCAACAGTGCAGAGGCTGCAGGGATCATTCCTGCATTGCATGTAGAGGTATGTCAACTATTTGGGCAAGTGGAAAACCTGGTCAGGTTGCTTTTGGCAGTCCCTGTTTCATCCTCTGAGGCAGAGAGAAGTTTTAGTGTCCTCTAAAGGCTCAAAACTTGGCTCCGGTCCACAATGACTCAAAACAGACTACACCATGTTGCTGTCTGTCATGTCCATCAGGATAAACTTGACTTACTGGACAAGAAGTCAATTTGCAAGCAATTTGTGGCTTAGGAGGAAAACATTTTTTGGCTCTTTTGCCTAGGCCAGTGTGTTTCAACCTTTGTGTGCCATGGCACATGTTTGACACAGAAAAAATCACCTGGTACTCAAATTATTGAATGCAGGACTGTACAGTGCTATCCAACTTTTATTTGTAACAGACTACACAGGAATTGATATTCATCAGTAAGTAAGTAAGTAAGTCAGTTCATTACATCCATTCTAATGTCTTTTTTGTTTACCTTTACCTTCACACACCTGTTAGTTAGTGGAAATGTGGGAGGATATCACACTTGAGATCAAAAAACAAGTTGGTTTATATGTTAAAGTTCTTGATGCTGTTCTTACCTTTCACCTTAACCTTTGCCTGTATCTGTGTCTGTTCATTGAGGCATAAGATACAACTAAGAAAAGAAAATCTTATTCAGAAAATTTGAATTCAAATTTTGATCAGTATTCTTCAGTGTAGTTATTTTATGACATAATTCTGTTCAAACCATTAACGGATCTTTCAGGTTTCCGATATGTGTCACCCCCAATCCTTAACTCATTCCTACGCCCCTGATTAGAGATGTCTGTCATCAGGCAGTGTCTTTCCTTTTCCATCTCTTCTCTGTTCGTTCATGAAATAAAGAACAATTCCCTCCTTGAGCAGTCAGATAAAGAATTGCAGTACATTACTGTGGATTTCAGCTCCTCTGCGATTTGTTGTTTCAGAAGGTAGAGAAGCAAGAGTTAAGAAACAGGGCCACACCCCAGTGAGTAATATAATAGTTGTGATGAAGGGATAAATTATCTACAGAAACCAACATGTTTATTTCTGCTGTCAACTTTTCACACAGGCTCCTTTGGGGATTGACTCACTGTTGGAGCCTCAAGTGGCTGTTAGAGGAACTGCAGGTTTTGGTTTTGATGTGAACAAAAACACATTAATTTTGACTTGTGTTGACATACTGAAGAGTATTTCTATCATTCAAACTGCAGATTTTTATGATCAATCAATGTATTGTTTGTCAGTTGAACTGAACTGTTTCCTGTTTGTCTTCAGTCTCAGTGTGAAGCAGCAGGTTGTCAGCGATAATATCATCAATGAATTGGTGATATCATTGATTACTGTTCTCCTCTGACACAAACTGCTTCATTCAAACTTGCCATGAGTCCATTTAAAACACATGAAATTCTGCGCTGATATTATAACAGTTAAACTCCACTTCCTGTCAGGTCAAATGATGTCAAGGAAACATACTGCTTTTATAGTGAAGGATAGATTCAATGTTGATAAAGATTTCATGATCCAGCATTATCAAAACACAGTTTCATAAAGCGGAGATAGAGTTTGTTTTAGTGTTTAATTAGATTTCCCTTGTTTTATTATAATAAGAGTTACTGGACACTGGTTCACTTGACTCACTGTTACCGTGGTAACCCTGAGTAGTTTCCATGGCTGTTTGAGCAAAGAGAGAGAGAGATGTTGTCCTTCTCCTCCCTCCTTTCCTTCTCCTCTCATCCTCCTCTCTTTTCCTCCTCCTCCTCCTCTCTCCTTCCTTCTCCTCCTCTCTGCTACGCTCTTCTTCTCTCTCCTCCTCCTCCTCCTCTCAGTGATAAAGGAGATTAATCGTGAGTTGTGCTGAATCTGCTGCAGATGAAAAGGGGGAGTGTGGGAGGTTGTTGTCATGCAGGTGAGGGGAGTCAGTGACAGGTTGACAGAAGCTCCCCCCACATAGAAACGTGTCATTAGTGTCACCTGCAGGAAGCCAAAAATCTGAACGACTGAACAAAAGAAAAGATGAAAGAATGAATGACAAAAATGTGAACAAAAGAAAAATAAAGAATTTAAAAAGGTGACATCAGTGACAAAAATAAAATCTGAAAAGTGACAGTCGGGTAGATATAGTATGACCTGATCATCAGTGATCATCCACTGAGGACATGTCAGTCAATATATAATCTATAGACTGAAGTATATATTATATGTCAGTCTATATATTAATGGGAGGCATCAGTATTACACTGAGGCTGTTGTAGAAGAAACTCTGTAGGAGACATGCTTCACACTGAATATAAGATAATATGTTGTACAGAACAGGACAATAAGAGTTTATACAAAAGATGTAATTGTCTTTCTACCACTCGTTGAAAACAAACCTAATTTGCTAATTATCTTTATTATTTCTCAGTTAATGAGCTACACATCTTCACCTTCACGTCACAGGCACAAACCAGATTCACCTCTTTAATAACGTTCATCACAATATTCCTGTTTGTCTTCATGAAACATTCAGTTTTTGTTTTCTGCTTCAGTCACAAAAATGTTCATCAACACTTTCAGTGGAAACAGAAGATTAGCCAACACTGATGTGTAAAATCTGCACCTTTAAAAACAACATTAAACACTCAGATATCAAACTACATTTATAATTCTGCTCTTCTTCACTGATTTTATGAATCTAGGCTGTGGGTCTGACTACTGATCAGTTTAAATAATAACTCACACATGATTAAAACCTTCAAAATAAGAGACAGAGTGTCCTGCTGAGATGTTAATTTAGGCTTTTGTCAGAAACATTTTCCTGTTGGATGAACGAGTCTCTTAAAGAGCATTCAGCTCTGGTAACAAGGTGTTTGAGACTCAGTTTGACTCAGTTTTAGTCTGGTGACATCTGAGACTCTGCAGTTTCAGATCATTGTTAGCCAGGTTCAGTTTTATGTCCTACAGCAGAGTAGCTTGTGAAAGACGTTCCTGAACTCTGTGTTGAAGGCGGTATAGATGATTGGGTTGACGGCGCTGTTGACATAACCGAGCCATGTTACCACAGAGATAAGGGTAGGGCTGATGTCACATGACTGACACAACACCTTGGTGACGTGGACAACAAAGAAAGGTGTCCAACAGGCCAGAAACACACCTAAGGGCACAGAGGACAGCCAAAGTTAGAGGGACAAGGATCATATTTATTTATTAGAAAAATGTTAATCTTAAATCATGTCACTGATGGTTTTTAACAGCTTCTTATCATTCAGGAAAAGTCTGAAGTTCTGCATAGTGTTCAGAAAAACATGAGGATAATTATGGAATTAGATTTGTGCCAAAAGAAACAAACAAAACTTCTTAAATGTCAAACAAAAACAGGAATTTGAGAGAACATAAAACTCATTTCAAAAATAAAACTTAGAACTGCAATCAAATAATTTGTCAAATAGTGTAAAATATTGGTCTTTTCCTCTTCTAATAATGCATTATTTTGTTTACGGTTCCCTCTGCTGGTCTCTCTCCACTCAGACTTTTGCGCTGACTCTCAGCTTTGCGGTCTCTCTGCAGCTCTGTCTCGTTTGCGCTCTCTGACTTTTTGTTTGCAGTTTTGGCACAAACCTCTCGGGTGGGCGGGCCTTTTCAGCAGAGCGTCTCCATTGGCTAATTAGTTGTTGACTGACACAGCTCAGTACCTATGTGTAGATAGCTAGCGCGCTAAATGACCCAGGCTTTAAAACGGAGAGAAGAAAAGATGACGACGACGACAACGACACTGAAGAACAATGTATGTATGTCATAACTACTTACATTTCATTAGTTTTTCTTGTTGTGGGTTGTTACTGCTGTTCTTCATTGTCGTAGTCTTCTTCTTCTTCTCTCCGTTTTAAAGCCGGGGTCATTTAGCGCGCTAGCTACCTACCCATAGGTACTGAGCTGTGTCAGTCAAAATCTAATTAGCCAATGGAGACGCTCTGCTGAAAAGGCCCGCCCACCCGAGAGGTTTGTGCCAAAACTGCAAACAAAAAGTCAGAAAGCGCAAACGAGACAGAGCTGCAGAGAGAGCGCAAAGCTGAGAGTCAGCGCAAAAGTCTGAGTGGAGAGAGACCAGCAGAGGGAACCGTAAACAAAATAATGCATTATTAGAAGAGGAAAAGACCAATATTTTACACTATTTGACAAATTATTTGATTGCAGTTCTAAGTTTTATTTTTGAAATGAATTTTATGTTCTCTCAAATTCCTGTTTTTGTTTGACATTTAAGAAGTTTAATTTGTTTCTTTTGGCACAAATCTAATTCCATAGACAATCAGGACATGACTTTAGCTACAAAAAAGAAACAAATAAATACAAGAGTGTGTCATCTGCATAAAGACGTATATTATAAAACTGCAACCAACTATTCATCTTTATAAACAACTTAATGAATGGATTTTACTTTGTGTGAACTTTTCCTTTAAAGACACACAAACAGCTGTCAAAGAGCTGTCAACAAGAAAGAGTTCAAAAACATCTACAAGTGTGGGTGGAGCTACATGCTGACATGTCACCTCTGACTCATCACTGCTGTGTGGAAATCTTTATAAAAATTGACATTTTAAGTCTCTGCAGCATAATCAGACCTACACTGATTACTGCATTAATCACTTAATTTATTGACAGAAAATGAATCGGTAACTGTTTTCATAATCATGTTCTCATATTACTTATTCATCAAAAACGTTCAACATTAGGGTGCCGATTAGCTCACTTGGTAGAGCGGGCGTCTCATGTATAGAGACTTTGTCCTCGCTGCAGCGGTGCCAGGTTCAAGTCCCCACCTGGGGCCCAGTGTAGTAGTTCACCGCCATCAGTGTTTGTGTGTGTGTGTGTGTGTGTGTGTGCAGTGGTAAATGAGCCAATACTCATCAACACAACAAGCTCCATCATACAGGCAGTTTTGTTTAAATGTGTCTCCGGTGTTTAGGTGCTGCTGAGGCGGTAATTTGGTTTCCATGGAGATGAGTAGTTAGAAACAGCTTCTATTTTTACTGAGAAGATCACACTTTCTCTGTGTGTTACAGTAAAACATGAAAAAACAGAACAAACTTCCAGCTGAGAGAAAAGAAAAACTCATTTAAGGAGAATAAAAACAGCAGAGTTTGTCTTTAGTGCCAACTTGCATCTTGGAGAGACTCGGTCACACTAGCCCAATCCTCACTGCCCTTTCACTGCAGGGATCCTGCGCAAATTCACTGCATCCTCCTCTTGGTGAGAGTCTCAGATGCGGTAAGGGGTTAAATTTTGCTGCGCCGATGATACACCTCCGGAGGAGGTTTCACAGTTTGTATCAGAGGTAGTAGCCGTTTCTATACTGAGCAGCAAGCCACCAATTTGCTGTCTTTTTTGTGGCTAGGTCAGCGGATTTAGACAGAAGGCCTCGGAGGGTACACTTTTTTCCAGCTCCATTGCTATGTTAATCCGAGTCGTCGATGTACCGGCAATTGTGTGAGATGGGCGGAGGTGTTGATGACGTGCACTGTTGTGCGACCCACAGCCGGGGAGTTTTAAAACCAGGAAAAAGCTGATCACAGCAGTCAGTCCATCACTTCATCCATGGACGTCAAGCGGAGATTGAGGAGATGCTCGCGTCTCCTCTGTCTCTGAACTGTCTTTGCTGTCCGCTTGTTGTAGCGGCAGGCTACTAATGGTCACTACTTTCAAATTAAAAGCCCCCCGCTAAGAACCCAGTTCTAAACTCCGATGGGGTGCAGTGTAAAGCTCTAATTTTGAAGACAAATTTGACCTGCTTCACTGTTCATGCTGAACTTCGTGCTTCATGTCACATCACATGTTTATGCCTACCCCAGTGGAGGCCAAGTGGTGGCTTTTTGGAAAAGAAGGAATATTACACCTCCCGTTTAGATAGATAAGGCGGCACATTTGCAGCAAGGTAAAGGCTGCAATGTGCTGCCTTGTCCTAACCCTTTTCTTTTTCTTTTTTTTCAAAACTTTTTTTTCTTTAATCAATAAAACAGGTACAAAGATACAAAAACACAAACACAGGGGGGGGAAACATTACTTTGTCACGTTCAGGTGCCATTTTGTCCATCTTACAGCGTATAGCTCTGTTTTAATCGTAGACTGTAGGTCATTTGTTCCATTGATCGGATTTCTTCTACAATGTCCAGCCAGTGACTCAGCCCAGGTGGGTCAGTTCTCAGCCAACTTGTAATGGCCTTCTTAGCCGCAAGAGATAGGATCTTGAACAGGTATATGTCTTCTTTACCTATTACATCGTCTGGTATCAGTCCTAGATATATATACTGGGGCTCATTATGAATGTTATATGCAAAGATTTCGCCCATGGCTCTCAGAACCCCCTCCCAAAATGACCGTATTTTCATACATGACGAGAATATATGGGAGTGGTTGGCGTTCAGTTGCCAACATTGTCTCCAACAGTATTGTTGTTGACCTAATTGTTTATTTTTAGGGTTAGGGTTAACAAAACTTGTTAAATTTTTCAAACCAAACTCCCTCCATCTTTTAGAGCTTGTTGTTGTAGGTTGGGTCTTAAATGTGGTCTGCCAATCACTCCCAGACAACTCAATGTTAAATTCTTTTTCCCATTTCACTTTTAAAGACACTGTATTTCTTCCCTGTTGCTTCAATAAACCTTTGTACAGCTTAGAGACAATTCTTGAAGGGGTTTGCTTATATGCACCTGTCAGCACCTCAATCATATCATTCCCTTCCAATGAGATTTCCTTCTTAATTTCAGTCTCATAAAAGTGTCTTAATTGAAGATATCTGTTTAAATCTCCATTTTCCAGTCTGTTATGTTAACATCTGACCCAGGGCTAACATAAATGAGATGAAGACAAGCCAGTACGTTGCAAGCACATTTTACTTCATAACAGGAAGTGTGTTGCATACAACCAGTTCCGAGGGAAACACACTTAGTACTCAGCTATGTTTCGTTTGACAGAACACCTCCCCTTTTAAGTAGAACTCCCTCCAATAACCAAATTACTCAAACCATATCTTATCGAACCCTCTCAGAGGTAACTCAGCTTGACCTGTATCACATCACTGACTAGAACATTTAACAGAACATTTATAGACTGCATTTTTGTCTTTTGTCTCTTTCTCTTTTTTTCCACAGAACAGTCTCTTTTTACAAATTCAGACGCTGTGGAGGGTGTGACACGCTGCCTGAAGTCATTCAGTGTTCTCTGGTCCTGGGGTTGCTACAGGTATCTCTGTAGTTGTCTGAGGTTGTGGTTGGTTTATTGTGCGCATGTGTGCGTGGTTTCTCCATAATTGTCCTTCCTCAGTGTGTATAATGTAGAACCTGGGTGTTGTGGCCTGTTGAATGACAGCCCCTTGTTTCTGCTCTCTTGGGAGCCACACATTTTGACCGGACTGCAGTGGTGGTAAAGGGCGGGCTCTGTGTCTCAGGTTGTATTTACGTTGTTGATTCTCTTCAGCCCTCTTTTCTGACCTCCTAATGTTCGGCCATCGGAGGAGCAGGGTTGTGGTGAGTTGTGGTATGGTTGTTTGCAGCTGTCTCCCCATGAGGAGTTGTGCAGGGGAGAAACCACTTTCCAGTGGTGTGGCTCGATATGTCATCAAAGCCTTTAGTTTCTCTCCTCCTCCTTTCCACAGTCCTTTTACTGCAGCCACTGCACACCGTTTGCCTGGGGGTATCTTGGGCTGCTGGTGATATGTGTGAACCCGTATTGTATTGTGAGCCGTTATCTGACATGACTGTCTCAGGTATTCCATGGTGGCTGAACACATCCTTCAGAGCCACAATGACAGTGTTGGCAGAGGCTATGTTGAGATGGGCTACTTCGATGTAGCGTGAGAAATAGTCCACTATAAGAAGGTAAGTGTCTTTCTCCCAGAAGAATAAGTCGGTGCTCACTCTTTGCCAGGGTCTCTCTTGTACTGGAGAAGTCAGCAGAGGCTCTCTGTGCTCTGCCCTGTGTTGTGAACATATGTTACATTTACATTTTTCTCCACGAGCTGGCTGATCTGGACCGACAGTCCTGGCCACCAGACGGACTGGTGTGCTCTTGCTCTACACTTAACAATGCCTTGGTGGCCAATGTGGAGGTCGTGCAGAATTTCTTGTCTCATGCAGTGGGGAATCAAGATTCTCTGGCCTCTGAGAAGCAGCTCACCTGCCAGAGTCAGAGTTTCTTTTTCTTGCCAGTAAGGGGCCAGATCTGGCGGCAGTGTCTCTCCGGCCACTCAGTTTGACAGTATTTGATGAGCTTCACGCAGACAGGGTCAGCTTTTTGCTTTCCTTGAATTACTTTCAGTCTTGCTTCTGTAGCGGGGAGGCTTGGAATGACTGTGTCCACAAACACTTTGACCTCTGCATCATTGTCTTTTTCCTCCTCTGTAAATATGTGTTTCACAGGGGCTCTTGATAATGTGTCCGCTCTTATCAGTTGTTTTCCTGGCACGTGCACAATGTCAAATGTGAACTTCATCAGCCTCGACCGGAACCTTAGTACTCTTGGAGGGAGCTCGTCCAGTGCCCTCTTGCTCAGCAGTGGCACCAGAGGCTTGTGATCAGTCTCTAACTTGAACTTCAATCCCAGCAGATATGGTGACAGGCGTTCACAGGCCCACGTGGCAGCCAAAGCCCCTTTTTCGATCAGTGCGTAATGTTTTTCCCCCTCTGACATACCTCTGGAGATGAACACTATTGGCCTCCATTTTCCATCTGTCTGCTGTTGGCTATGGACGCCTCCTCGGCAATAAGATGAGGCATTAGCCGATACACATGTTTCAGCTGTTGGTGAGTATGGGGCCAGCACTCTTGGTGAGCTCAATTCCGCTTTCAGCCTCTGAAATGCATGTTTCTGTGGCGCTTCCCAGCACCACTCGGCCTTTTCACTGAGCAGATCTTTGATCGGGCAGGTGTATGAGGCAAGGTGGAGTAAAAACTTGCCTAAATAGTTGGCCATCCCCATCACTCTCCTCACTCCTTCAACTCCGGTTGGTTCAGGCATTTCCATGATCACTTTTACCTTGCCTGACATGTGATGCACGAAAAGCTCTGGAGCTGAGGAGATCCCGAATGGTAGGCGATTGAGTGCGTATCGCCCAAATGGGGTAACACAAATATAACTTGGGACTTGGGAATCCTATATCTAAGATAGGGCCCTATGCATAGGTCAGCTAGGCCATTTGAAAGAACTAGCCCTACCATCCTAAAGTCCAACGTAAGGTGTGAAATTTAAGTCGCTGCTTCCAGACATTTATTGACGATATAGCCTGTATCAAGCCTGAATTTAGTCCAGTTGAGTTCTTGTATATCAGTCTCGTAGTGGCACTTATCTTACCAGCCTGTGATGATTTCTAACTCTTCATTTTACCTCCCTTGCGCTGGGGATCCTCTCTGAGCAGTATGATCCCTCTGGAAACTCTGAAGTATGTACCGCGCCCTCCGGGTGAAATCTTCCTCTACCCTGCGATGTCCGGTTACCTTCTGCGACAACCCCAGCAGCTCTCCCAGACGTGCTCCACAGTCAGTCTCCCCCTCGGCCGGCGTCGCCTTCTCCACTGCGATTCCACGTCTCCTCAGCTCCACTCTCGCCTCCTCCACGCTGCTGTAAATTGGGGCTCCCGTCTCCCAGTGGATGCGCATGTTCACATATGGTGTTTGGAAACAAATTCCCTTGACTTTTAGAGCCTTGTTGATCCTGTTGTATTCTTTGCACTTCTTGACCACCTCAGCAGTGTAATTATGGTCAAAATAGAGTGTCTTATTATTCAGCTGGATCCTTTCCTTCTTGTTGTTTTTTCCACGCTTTCTTTAAACCAATTCTTTGGTTGCGAACTCCTGAAAATTGATTATGAATGCTCTTAGGGGTTTATCTGGAGCGGGCCTCTGAGTGCCGGATCTGTGTGCGCGTTGTATTTTTAACTCCATGCCATCCGGATCGGCAGCTTGCTCCGGATCAGCACCTCGACAAACTCTGATACCAAGTCTTCTCCCTCTTCTCCTTCTGCCACTCCAAAGATGCGAATGTTATTGCGTCTGGAGCGTGACTCTAGGTCATTTGATTTATGTTGCAGGGCCTTTTGCTGTTTCAGGCAGTTGCTCAGGGCCTCAGTCGCTTCAGCCTCCCATCTCTGCTTCTTCCACTTGGTCAATAGGTTGCGTACCTCTACCCCAAGCATATCCAGTTTACCGTTGATTTCTTGTCCAAGATGAGTGATTTCTTTTCGCAGAGTATTGTTATCGCCTTTGAGGTCGTTAATCGTCTTAATCAAGTCTCCAGGCGCCATGCCAACTTGGTCCACTTTACCGCTGCTGTCTCCGGCTGTCGTCATGTTTTTCTGTTTTACAGGCTCTCTTGTCGACTTTTTGGCTTCTAAGTGTTCTTCCCCAATCCATCTATCTTTCTTATTGAGCAATGCTGAATTTTAAGTTAGAGGTAGTGTCAGAGGTATTGTCAAAGGTAGTGTCAGAGGTGGTATCAGAGGTAGTGTCAGAGGAAGTGTCAGAGGTGGTATCAGAGGTAGTGTCAGAGGTGCTATCAGAGGTAGTGTCGGAGGAGGTATCAGAGGTAGTATCGGAGGTAGTGTCAGAGGTGGTATCAGAGGTGGTATCAGAGGTAGTGTCAGAGGTGGTATCAGAGGTAGTGTCAGAGGTGGTATCAGAGGTAGTGTCAGAGGAAGTGTCAGAGGTAGTATCAGAGGTAGTATCAGAAGTAGTGTCAAAGGTAGTATCAGAGGTAGTGTTAGAGGTGGTATCAGACGTAGTGTCAGAGGTGGTATCAGAGGTAGTGTCAGAGGTAGTATCAGAGGTAGTATCAGAAGTAGTGTCAAAGGTAGTTTCAGAGGTAGTGTTAGAGGTGGTATCAGACGTAGTGTCAGAGGTGGTATCAGAGGTAGTGTCAGAGGTGCTATCAGAGGTGGTATCAGAGGTAGTGTCAGAGGTGGTATCAGAGGTAGTGTCAGAGGTGGTATCAGAGGTAGTGTCAGAGGAAGTGTCAGAGGTAGTGTCAAAGGTAGTGTCAGAGGTGGTATCAGAGGTAGTGTCAGAGGTAGTATCAGAGGTAGTATCAGAAGTAGTGTCAAAGGTAGTTTCAGAGGTAGTGTTAGAGGTGGTATCAGACGTAGTGTCAGAGGTGGTATCAGAGGTAGTGTCAGAGGTGCTATCAGAGGTAGTGTCAGAGGTAGTGTCAGAGGTAGTGTCAGAGGTAGTATCAGAGGTGGTGTCAGAGGTGGTGTCAGAGGTGGAATCAGAGGTAGTGTCAGAGGTAGTATCAGAGGTGGTGTCAGAAGTAGTATCAGAGGTAGTGTCAGAGGTAGTGTCAGAGGTAGTATCAGAGGTGGCGTCAGAGGTAGTGTCAGAGGTGGATTTCAGAGGTAGTGTCAGAGGTGGTATCAGAGGTAGTGTCAGAGGTGGTATCAGAGGTAGTGTCAGAGGTGGATTTCAGAGGTAGTGTCAGAGGTAGTGTCAGAGGTAGTGTCAGAGGTGGTATCAGAGGTAGTGTTAGAGGTGGTATCAGAGGTAGTGTCAGAGGTGGATTTCAGAGGTAGTGTCAGAGGTGGTATCAGAGGTAGTGTCAGAGGTGGTGTCAGAAATGGTGTCAGAGGTAGTATCAGAGGTAGTATCGGAGGTAGTGTCAGAGGTGGTGTCAGAGATGGTGTCAGAGGTAGTATCAGAGGTAGTATCGGAGGTAGTGTCAGAGGTGGTGTCAGAGATGGTGTCAGAGGTAGTATCAGAGGTAGTATCAGAGGTAGTATCAGAGGTAGTGTCAGAGGTAGTATCAGAGGTAGTGTCAGAGGTAGTATCAGAGGTGGCGTCAGAGGTAGTGTCAGAGGTGGATTTCAGAGGTAGTGTCAGAGGTGGTATCAGAGGTAGTGTCAGAGGTGGTATCAGAGGTAGTGTCAGAGGAAGTGTCAGAGGTAGTGTCAAAGGTAGTGTCAGAGGTGGTATCAGAGGTAGTGTCAGAGGTAGTATCAGAGGTAGTATCAGAAGTAGTGTCAAAGGTAGTTTCAGAGGTAGTGTTAGAGGTGGTATCAGACGTAGTGTCAGAGGTGGTATCAGAGGTAGTGTCAGAGGTGCTATCAGAGGTAGTGTCAGAGGTAGTGTCAGAGGTAGTGTCAGAGGTAGTATCAGAGGTGGTGTCAGAGGTAGTGTCAGAGGTGGAATCAGAGGTAGTGTCAGAGGTAGTATCAGAGGTGGTGTCAGAAGTAGTATCAGAGGTAGTGTCAGAGGTAGTGTCAGAGGTAGTATCAGAGGTGGCGTCAGAGGTAGTGTCAGAGGTGGATTTCAGAGGTAGTGTCAGAGGTGGTATCAGAGGTAGTGTCAGAGGTGGTATCAGAGGTAGTGTCAGAGGTGGATTTCAGAGGTAGTGTCAGAGGTAGTGTCAGAGGTAGTGTCAGAGGTGGTATCAGAGGTAGTGTTAGAGGTGGTATCAGAGGTAGTGTCAGAGGTGGATTTCAGAGGTAGTGTCAGAGGTGGTATCAGAGGTAGTGTCAGAGGTGGTATCAGAGGTAGTGTCAGAGGTGGTGTCAGAAATGGTGTCAGAGGTAGTATCAGAGGTAGTATCGGAGGTAGTGTCAGAGGTGGTGTCAGAGATGGTGTCAGAGGTAGTATCAGAGGTAGTATCGGAGGTAGTGTCAGAGGTGGTGTCAGAGATGGTGTCAGAGGTAGTATCAGAGGTAGTATCAGAGGTAGTGTCAGAGGTAGTATCAGAGGTAGTGTCAGAGGTAGTATCAGAGGTGGCGTCAGAGGTAGTGTCAGAGGTGGATTTCAGAGGTAGTGTCAGAGGTGGTATCAGAGGTAGTGTCAGAGGTGGTATCAGAGGTAGTGTCAGAGGTAGTATCGGAGGTAGTGTCAGAGGTGGTGTCAGAGATGGTGTCAGAGGTAGTATCAGAAGTAGTGTCAAAGGTAGTATCAGAGGTAGTGTCAGAGGTGGTATCAGAGGTAGTGTCAGAGGTGGTATCAGAGGTAGTGTCAAAGGTAGTGTCAGAGGTGGTATCAGAGGTAGTGTCAGAGGAAGTGTCAGAGGTAGTATCAGAGGTAGTATCAGAAGTAGTGTCGAAGGTAGTATCAGAGGTAGTGTTAGAGGTGGTATCAGAGGTAGTGTCAGAGGTGGTATCAGAGGTAGTGTCAGAGGTAGTGTCAGAGGTGGTATCAGAGGTAGTGTCAGAGGTAGTGTCAGAGGTAGTATCAGAGGTGGTGTCAGAAGTAGTGTCAGAGGTAGTGTCAAAGGTAGTATCAGAGGTAGTGTTAGAGGTGGTATCAGAGGTAGTGTCAGAGGTGGTATCAGAGGTAGTGTCAGAGGTACTATCAGAGGTAGTATCAGAAGTAATGCCAGAGGTAGTATTAGAGGTAGTGTCAGAGGTAGTATCAGAGGTGGTAGAAGTGGCGTATATCAAGGGCATTTGATGAAAAAATCACAGTGACTGTCAACCTCCCGACCAATAGTGATTTCACTTTTCAGGATATTTGGTGGGTCAGGATATCAATCACAACACATTATAACAGCATCCATATGATTATAGACTGTCAACGGGTATGTTTAGATTAACAGGAACCGTGGGCTGAGCAATGCTGAATTTTAAGTTAGAGGTAGTGTCAGAGGTAGTGTCAAAGGTAGTGTCAGAGGTAGTGTCAGAGGTGGTTTCAAAGGTAGTGTCAGAGGTAGTATCGGAGGTAGTGTCAGAGGTGGTGTCAGAGATGGTGTCAGAGGTAGTATCAGAAGTAGTGTCAAAGGTAGTATCAGAGGTAGTGTCAGAGGTGGTATCAGAGGTAGATTCAGAGGTGGTATCAGAGGTAGTGTCAGAGGAAGTGTCAGAGGTAGTATCAGAGGTAGTATCAGAGGTAGTATCAGAAGGAGTGTCGAAGGTAGTATCAGAGGTGGTGTCAGAAGTAGTATCAGAGGTAGTGTCAGAGGTACTATCAGAGGTAGTATCAGAAGTAATGCCAGAGGTAGTATTAGAGGTAGCGTCAGAGGTAGTATCAGAGGTGGTAGAAGTGGCGTATATCGAGGGCGTTTGATGAAAAAATCACAGTGACTGTCAACCTCCCGACCAATAGTGATTTCACTTTTCAGGATATTTGGTGGGTCAGGATATCAATCACAACACATTATAACAGCATCCATATGATTATAGACTGTCAACGGGTATGTTTAGATTAACAGGAACCGTGGGCTGCTGCAGCAAGCCTCTACCAGCTGAGCTTCTGTGGTGCTCCTATTTTCAGTTTCTTTTCAACTTTATGTTTGTTATTGCTTTTGCTTTTTTGTTAGTGCTCCCATTGGACGATGATTATTATTAAAGGTCAACTGATTGAATGCTCACCCACAACGACGGGCAGGACCTTCATGGCTTTGCGTTCTCTGCCGCTGACTCTGCTGCTCTTACTGTTTCTTCTTCCTCTCTTCGTCTTCATCAGGCCGTTCTCTCTCCTGCTGCTTCCCTCCTTCCTCTCTGTCGGCTCACCATCTGATACGCTGTCAATCTGTGTCGTCATCGGGTCGCTCTCCGCTACCACTGCCATCTCGTCGTGCTGCTCCTCTGTCACTGGTGTTGCAGAGGGTGTCGTCATGGAAACAGTGGATGGGGAGGTGGGGCTGAGACTGGACGCCGTGGTGTACACAACCTTCCCTCGACTCCCCGCGGTCGAGGCTTTTACTCGTTGTAGAGCCGAGCCGAGATGTAAAGAGAGAGCTCGGCGACCAACTCGGCCTGCCTGAGATCGACTGCGACCGCTCCATCGGCGAAGGCCTCGAAACATCCAATAATACAAGAAGAGCATGACCGGACAAGGCACGAAAAAGGAGCAGACGGACGAGTACACCACAAAGCGGTCATCCTCCAGTTTGCACACGCTAGGATCACGACCCGGCACCTGGTTCAGACCAAAGATGACTGGACTTGCCACACCCAGAGACAGCACCCAGGTGGCAGTGATGAGAGCCAGTTGACGGACGCTGAACTGGTTCCTGTTGTACTTCAGAGGGACCACCACCGCTATGTACCTGAAACACAAGACAGACAGGTGAGACAGTTGAATAACTGTGTATTTTTGTTTGAGGATGTTTTTGTTTGTAGTTTGATTTCCTGTCAGAAGAAACTGGATTCAAACTAATGATGTTAACACTCCACTGACCAATGACTGCACAGCACTACACGACTCAAAACACATCATCAAGTTCGCTGACGATACGACTGTGGTGGATCTCATCAACAAGAATGTTGAGTCATCATACAGAGAGGAGGTGGAACAACTGATAACCTGGTGCAAAGTCAAGAACCTATCCCTGAATATAGACAAAACCAAAGAGATGGTTGTTGACTTCCAGAGAGCACAGAGGGACCATGAGCCACCAAACATCCAAGGCTCCCTAGTGGAGATCGTGAAGAACACAAAGTTCCTTGGTGTCCACCTGGCGGAGAACTTAACCTGGTCCCTAAACACCGGCTCCACTGTGAAGAAAGGCAAGCAGCATCTCCACTTCCTGAGAAGGCTGAGGAGAGCCCACCCTCCACCCCCCATTCTCACCACTTTCTACAGAGGGACAATAGAGAGCCTCCTGGGTAGCTGCATCACTGCATGGTTCGGAAACTGCACCTGAATGGATCACAAGAACCTGCAGCGAGTGATGAGGATAGCTGAAAAGATCAGCAGAGTCACTCCCCCCTCCATTTCAGACATTTACACCTCACGCTGCATCTGTAAGGCAACCAGCATTGTGGAAGACCCCACCCACCCCTCACATAGACTTTTCTCCCACCTTCCATCTGGCAGAAAGTACCATAGCACACGGTCTGTCATAATAATAACATTAATAACCATACAGTCACTTTATAAAGTATTTTTGCACTTGAGAGCAGCTAAATGTATTATTTAAAAAAAGCATTTAGTCTTGTCGTTGTTCTATGTTGTTGTTGTTTGTTTGCACCGTTTGTTTCTTGAGAAATGTTATTTCATCGCACCATGAACTTTGGATATGGCTGGAATGACAATAAACGCCTCTTGAATCTTGAATGATGTTTCTTAGACTTAAAGCTGCTGACTCAGCACATCTGTATGTTAAGCTTTGGCAGTTCGGAAAGTTTACGTTGTGAAGGTAACTTGATTCAGTGTTTCGATATATTTCCTCAACACGTGAAAGCTGTTAGTCGGCTCCATTAGCAGCTGTCAGATATAAAAATCTGGATTCAGTCATCTGTTTTCTCACTAACGAGGTGCTAACGGCATGACTGAAACTATAAATATGATTCAAGTGTGTATGACTCGTGAAGATCACAGTGAGACTCTCAGAGAGTTAACATGAAGATGAAGGTTAAAATAAATGGAATGAGAATGATCTATTTTTTAAAACTGATTCCTGAGATTCTTTAAATTCTCTTTTTTAATCTGTACTCTAATAAAGATGACTGTCACATGATCATGATGGAGAAATATTCAGGTGACTCTTTCAGGTCAAACTGAGGTTGTTATTTGAAAATCTTAATTAGCTCTGCTGGCAGTCTGTTGCTAATTAAGTATTTATTTCTGCAACATGATGGAGGTCATCCGACTGTAATGAGAGGACATGTCACTCACACACTGATGAGGACATCCTAATTTCTCTTCTTATCACATGCTACTTTCACAATGAGGACAGGTGGACTCACCGATCTACGCTGATGGCACACAGGTTGAGGATGGAGGCGGTACACAGCATCACGTCCATCGTCATCAGAGCATCACAGATGTTGGTGCTCAATGTCCAGATACCTCCCAGAAACTAAACACAACACAAACACAATGAAATGTCCTCACTTTGCAAAGTGTCCTCACTCTGCAGGGCAAATATCATCATATCCTCATAAACACTGACCTCAGAATGGACATAGGGCATCCCTACTCTCTGACATGTCCTCATGCTGCAGGTAAAAAGTCTCACTGACTTCAGAGTAGACGTAGAGCCTCCCTACTTTCTGACATGCAGGTACAAAGTCTCACTGACCTCAGAGTAGACGTAGAGCGTCCCTACTCTCTGACATGTCCTCAAGCTGCAGGTATAAAGTCTCACTGACCTCAGAGTAGACATAGAGCGTCCCTACTCTCTGACATGTCCTCACGCTGCAGGTATAAAGTCTCACTGACCTCAGAGTAGACGTAGAGCGTCCCTACTCTCTGACATGTCCTCACGCTGCAGGTATAAAGTCTCACTGACCTCAGAGTAGACGTAGAGCGTCCCTACTCTCTGACATGTCCTCAAGCTGCAGGTATAAAGTCTCACTGACCTCAGAGTAGACATAGAGCGTCCCTACTCTCTGACATGTCCTCAAGCTGCAGGTATAAAGTCTCACTGATCTCAGAGTAGACGTAGAGCGTCCCTACTCTCTGACATGTCCTCAAGCTGCAGGTATAAAGTCTCACTGACCTCAGAGTAGACGTAGAGCGTCCCTACTCTCTGACATGTCCTCAAGCTGCAGGTATAAAGTCTCACTGACCTCAGAGTAGACGTAGAGCGTCCCTACTCTCTGACATGTCCTCAAGCTGCAGGTATAAAGTCTCACTGACCTCAGAGTAGACGTAGAGCGTCCCTACTCTCTGACATGTCCTCAAGCTGCAGGTATAAAGTCTCACTTACCTCAGAGTAGACGTAGAGCGTCCCTACTCTCTGACATGTCCTCAAGCTGCAGGTATAAAGTCTCACTGACCTCAGAGTAGACATAGAGCGTCCCTACTCTCTGACATGTCCTCAAGCTGCAGGTACAAAGTCTCACTGACCTCAGAGTAGACGTAGAGCGTCCCTACTCTCTGACATGTCCTCAAGCTGCAGGTACAAAGTCTCACTGACCTCAGAGTAGACGTAGAGCGTCCCTACGCTCTGACATGTCCTCAAGCTGCAGGTACAAAGTCTCACTGACCTCAGAGTAGACGTAGAGCGTCCCTACTCTCTGACATGTCCTCAAGCTGCAGGTACAAAGTCTCACTGACCTCAGAGTAGACATAGAGCGTCCCTACTCTCTGACATGTCCTCACGCTGCAGGTATAAAGTCTCACTGACCTCAGAGTAGACATAGAGCGTCCCTACTCTCTGACATGTCCTCAAGCTGCAGGTATAAAGTCTCACTGACCTCAGAGTAGACGTAGAGCGTCCCTACTCTCTGACATGTCCTCACGCTGCAGGTATAAAGTCTCACTGACCTCAGAGTAGACGTAGAGCGTCCCTACTCTCTGACATGTCCTCACGCTGCAGGTACAAAGTCTCACTGACCTCAGAGTAGACATAGAGCGTCCCTACTCTCTGACATGTCCTCAAGCTGCAGGTACAAAGTCTCACTGACCTCAGAGTAGACGTAGAGCGTCCCTACTCTCTGACATGTCCTCACGCTGCAGGTACAAAGTCTCACTGACCTCAGAGTAGACGTAGAGCGTCCCTACTCTCTGACATGTCCTCAAGCTGCAGGTACAAAGTCTCACTGACCTCAGAGTAGACGTAGAGCGTCCCTACTCTCTGACATGTCCTCACGCTGCAGGTACAAAGTCTCACTGACCTCAGAGTAGACGTAGAGCGTCCCTACTCTCTGACATGTCCTCACGCTGCAGGTACAAAGTCTCACTGACCTCAGAGTAGACGTAGAGCGTCCCTACTCTCTGACATGTCCTCACGCTGCAGGTACAAAGTCTCACTGACCTCAGAGTAGACGTAGAGCGGCAGCACCAGCACCGCCAGCAGCAGGTCGGCCACCGCCAGGCTGATGATAAAGTAGTTTGTCGCAGTTTTCAGGGAGCGCTCAGTGAGCACACTCAGACACACCAGGATGTTGCCCAGGATGATGACCAGGATTAAAGGGACACCAAGGACCAGGGCTAGGTAGTTGTAGTCCTTTAGGTGCGTCCCCCCTGGTGGGCTGTCAGGTGTCACATTGTCCATGATGCAGGCCCTGAACACAGCTGCTGAGCTAGATTCAACATCTGGACACAAACAGTTTACTGTCAGACTGTTTCATACAGTCAGACAGTGTATTGTGATGAGTTACGGTCTCACCTTGTTGTTCCCTTTCCCAGGTGTTGGCTCAGTGCTCTGAGGGTTTCAGTTTCAGCAGTTTGACAGCAGACTGAGTCTGAATTCTCCAGATTCTTCTTTTCACTCATCATGATCAGTCTGCTGTCAATAATAGACAGGATATGTAGTTAATCTCAAACACACACACACACACACACACACACAGAGAGATGATTGGATGAAGGGTGATGGATAATGGTGATGGGTGATGTATGTTGGATGGAAATACGCAGCAATACAATTTCTGTTAAAGTGTTGTGCTGCATTTGGATGAAAACCAGGATTCATTAGACTTAGACAACTTTATTCATCCTTTTGGGAGGTTCCCTCAAGGAAATTGAAGCTCCATGTCACATATTAATTAGTAATTAATTAATTTACGACAGGTTATTCTCAATGGCTAAAAACAACAAATGTCTGTTGTGTTGTTTCTGATGAAAACTGATTGTAGATGACCTCCAGACATTCAAACACAGACTGATCTTATGTTTCTGTTGATGTTGTGTTGCTCTTTTATTTTGGTGGTCATATAAGGAAGTGGAGCAGCTCGTATTAAATGCCGGGTGTATTGTTAGTGGAGTGGCTCTTCTCAGACTGAAGCAGATCACAGAGCTGCTCTCCAACCACTTCACAGTTACCACGACAACCAGAGACCAGGGCCAAACACAAATACACACACACACACACACACGTTGGCATGCTAACATTAGCTAAACTACGATGGTGAACATGGTATACCTGCTACCCATCAGCATGTTAGTATTGTCACTGCTGATTCTAGCATTAAGCTGAGCCTCACAGAGCTGCTAGCATTCTTATGGGATCAATCCATTTCCAGTTCAACACCTGTCCCTCATTTTGCCCCTCAGAGCAGAGTAAAAGGAATTAAAATCTCCCCCTATCAAATGAACAACCCCTCAACATCCTCAGACACCATCAGTTTTTGTCAAAGGCATTTATGTACAACAGACGTGACCAGAAACTTATGACATGGCCTCTTGTGCTGTGGCGACTTCTCTTGACGCTCTCAAGTCATCTACAACTTCCATTAAGTCATCAAATTCAAAAAACTGCTTCATCAACTGGACACTGGTTGTTTTACAAGCTAACATTAGCGACCGGAGCTGCTGCCCTGCAGTCTGCTCTGATGTTAGGGGGGCGCCGCCAACTGCAGCAACCTCACTGCTGGACTTCAGATACATGACTGGCCTCACATGTCATCAAAGGGGGAATGCAGCATTAAAATATAACAAAATGCAGAACTGTCTTGCAGAAATCAGCAGTAACAGTCTGACCTCAGTGAGCTAACAAGTTAGCAACAGAGACATCAGCCAACTAGTACAAAATGATTGCGACAATCAGCTCGTCACCTCCTGCTGCTTCACAGCTTCAAGGATTCAAGGATTCAAAGGCTTTTATTTGTCACATACTCATACAGGATCTGCAGTGAAATGTTTTTATGTCATGTACTGTACTTCTGTACTCAATTGAAGTAAGTATAAAAAATAAAATGCAGTGTAAGTAAAATAAAATACAATAGAATACAATAAAATACAATAAAGGATTTAGCAGAAGGTATGATTAAAGGGATATTCCGGTGTAAGTGTGAGTCGATTACCGAGTGCAGTAGAGTTCCGCAGCTCAATGATGATCATTACTGCGGGACTCTACTGCACCCGGTAATCGACTCACAGGGCTTCCCCACAACAAGGAAGGCTTCTCGGGTGGTGAGATTTGTTTATCTATTCCGACAAATACGGCAACTATATCAAATGTTTGATGCCTCGAAATATGTGCTGGGACCCTGTTTCTAATGTTGCTGAAGTTTGGTGCTGTTCTGAGCATTATTTGTGGCTTTTTGACGGCGGTTTTATATTTGGACCCATTAACTGCAATGTATTGTTGTCGTGCGGTCGTTTCTGAGGATGCTAAAACTACGTTAGCTAGCGGTCTGCAAACTTTATCTCTCGAGAGGGAGTCTAACACAGTTTCACGGTGATTTAGACCATGGATTAAACTTACACCGGAATATCCCTTTAAGTTATGGTTATGGCTAATGTGCAATAGTTATGAATGAAGAATATTATAATAGATATAAGTTAAAACTAGATCTACAGGCAGATGTACGAATGTTGAAGTTCAATATGGCTGGGTTAAAAGTGTTCAGAGTGCAGAGTTCAGGGCTCTGATTGCCGCAGGGGAAAAAATGTTCCTCATCCTCTCTGTGCGTGTTTTATGACAGCGCAGGCGTCTTGCAGGGGGTGATGGGGATCCTTGATAATCCTTCTGGCCCTGTTGGTACAGTGCGTGATGTATAAGTCATGCAGAGGGGGAAGTGTGGTACCCATGGTCTGCTCAGCGATCCTCACCACCCTCTGCAGGGCTCGCTGGTCCCCACAGGAGCTGTTACCGTACCAGACAGATATGGCTCCAGTCAGTATACTCTGTACAGCAGAAAAGTAGAAGGAAATCAGGATCCGTTGGGAGACCTTGAATCTTCTGAGCTGTCTAAGGTGATTAAGTCGCCGTCTTGCCTTTTTCACCACAGTGTCCGTGTGTACAGTCCATGATAAATCCTCGGAAATGTGCACTCCGAGGTATTTAAAACTGCTCACTCTCTCCACTGGTGTCCCGTCTATCAAGAGAGGGTTGTAGGTCCTGCGACGTTGTGGGCAGAAATCCACCACCATCTCCTTGGTCTTCTCCCCATTAAGCAGTAGGCTGTTGTCCTTGCACCACATTGTCAGGTCTGACACCTCCTGCAGCCTGCTGGGGACTACAGTGTTGAAAGCTGAGCATTGCCAACGTTAGCACTGCTAGCTTCAAAACGTGCATAGAAGGAGCTCAGTTCGTTCATCAGCATCGCGTCCGCACTCACCATACAGGGGCGAACCCCTTTATAGTCCATGATCTCATGTAATCCCTGCCATATGCTTCGTGTGTCCTTTTTCTGGAATTGTGCTTCCATCTTGTCCCTGTAGCGTTGCTTAGCATCCGCTCTATCCCGCCTCAGTTTGTAGCACGCAGCCTTGTGTTCTGTCATGTCACCTGACAGCAGTCCAGCATTGTAAGTGGTGGTGCGCTCTTTCAGTGCAGCGCGGATGGATCTGTCGACCCACGGTTTTTGGTTAGGAAAAGACTTCACCATCGCCGTGGGTACAACATCATCTATCAGTGTGGCCACAAAGCTCATAACCACATCCGTAAACACACTGACGTCGTTGTCTCCCAGTCCACGTCACTCAGCACGTCGCATAGCTTCTCCTCTGATTTGGCTGTCCAGCTTCTGACCTCTCGTGTCACCACCGGCTCTCGCGTCAACTCAATAGATTGTCATCAGTTCATCAGACAGCAGCACCCTGCTCGTCTTCACACAGGGAGGCTTTCACACAAAGATGGACATGAAACACAGAAGAAGAGATGGAGAGATGGATGGTGCGGATGGTGTTGATGGATGATGACAAGACCTCTGATTGATTTCAGCAGGATGTGGCGACAAAAAGCTTCAGCTTCCGACTAAAACCATCTTCAGGTGCTTCATGTGGGTAAAGGTGGAAATGAACATCAGCTGGAGCTCAGTGACTCAGTAAACTCCACCCAACCTCCACCCACACTGTTTAAACTCTGTCATCCTGATAATCTCCACCGCTGTCAGTCTGCAACAGAGCTGTGAGTCTGATCTGATGTGATCAACTCTAATCGACATGATTCGTGTTACTGGGGTGTTCAGCAACATGTCAGGTTTTAGATTTGAAATCTGTTTTGATGGTGACTCCAGACTTTCTCTACACATTCTCTTTTATTTTTCTTTGTATTTTGTAGGGTTATGGTTAGGGTTGACCTTCTTCGTTTGTAAGATAAAATGTCTCGTAGTGTTCAGATTTTACAGCTTACAGTCTGTTGCTGATGGAGCTGCTGATTGTGGCCGACCCCTTCCATCCCGGTCACAGACTTTTTGTCACTCTCCCCTCGGGCAGGAGGCTGCAATCCATCTGGACCAAAACCTCCTGCCACATGAACAGTTTCTTTCAGTTCTGCAGTTAGGATCCTTAACAGGTCCCAGGAACCCAACCCCCACTGTCACTGACTGTCAGTGCGTTTACATGCACATCTTAGTCAGATTACAGCCATAGTTCGACTATGCTACTCAGCCAGACAACTGCAATTATCTGAGTATACATGCCGGTGAGAAAATCGGATTATTGGGCCGAAGCATGTCATACCCCGGTACGCTAGGTGGCGCTGTACCCATTTCAACTAGTGGTAACGGGGCCACCTCCGGCTGACCTCTTTACGTCACCAGCTGCCTCGGCATTCAAGAAAGATGGTGTATGAAGAGCGAGACGGAGCTACATCTTTGTACATTACGTATATGGTGTACATGATAATTACACAAACACAACCAAAAGACGCGGCCGCCCGTCTACTTCCGGCTCACGGCCCCCGGGAAAAAAATCTCACGCCTGCGCAGAATGCAAAATCCGATCCAATCTGATGGAACGTATACATGCAGGAGTAATGCGACTATCAATCAAATAATCTGGGTGTTTTAATTCGACTATGAGAAATCTGATCCAGTCCGATTTTAGTCAGACTAAGGTGTATACATGCATCTTAAAAATCCGATCATAGTCGGACTAACACAGTAATACGATTTCTTGAGTGTCATGTAAACACACTGAGTGACAGTGACTCTGGCACTCAAATCACCACTGCCCTTGAATCTTTGCATTACAGTTTTTATATTTTTATAACTTTTAACAATCTTTTTTTAATCTTTTTTTTTTGCACATTCCTGTACAGCTCTTCCATCTTTATTTATCAATCATCTCGCACTCTATGTCTCTGTCTGTTTATATTGTATATATAATAGTCACTCTTTGTTTATAGTCTTCATTGTATGCACCATCTTCATCAAGACAAACTCCTCGTTGGTGTGAAATCCTTCTTGGCAATAAATCTGTTTCTGGTTCTGATGGAGAACATGGTGCAAACAGGTGCTGCAGCTTTGATCGTGATGATGACGATGATGAAGATGACACACACCAACATGTGTGTGACGAGGTGTTGCACACACACAGTGAGTGTTACCCTGCAAGCAGCTGGTGTGTTAACAGCTCCGTCACCTCCACTTTCAAACCGACACTGATTTTTTAATGACACCTGCTCTTATTGGATGGGTTACAGCCAATCACAGGACAGACAGATATTTATATGTACCTTGTGTTTCAGTACACGTAGCGCAATGCTATTTAGAATGCCAGAGAAAGATTGCGTGTGTCCCAATAGGAAGTATAAAAACCGACTACAACCAGTTTGCAGTATGAAGCTTTTCTGGCTATTCTGACCCACAATGCACAGCAGGAGACACATCACTTATGTCTAGGTGTGGCGCAATAATATGAACAAAGCCGAGAGCGCACAAACCTATCATTTGTGAGGGCAGCTGTATTCATACGAACAGCAAAAAGAAAAGTCTGTGATTCAGAACGCACCCATAGACTGAGTCCTAAAACACACAAATCAGTTAGCATGTTAGCATGTTAGCACTTCCTGTTCCCTTGTCTCAAAGTCTGAGTTGGTTGAATACATTTTCATTTAACTGTGTAACATAAGGTGTGTGGTTACTGTAGAAGCAACATGTATCAGTTGCATTTAACCACACATACTGTTGTTACCTTGCATTGTTTTATTTCATATATTGGCCACGACCTTATGGTTTATTACACCTTTTAGCACTGTGAATTATTACCTGGCCTACCTGTGCACTGTTGTAGGTGATTCTCCAGCTGGATACTGTTCTCAGTGAGTGAGCTATGAACTGGTCAGTCTCTGCTGGGGTTTGCTCAGTGGATGAGGTCTTTCAGCTGAAATTGGTTAACTCTGTTTGGGCTTTGCTTTTACCAGTTTATTAAATCAGAGACAGAGACAACCTTGTGTGAATCATCTATTGTTTGTTAACTTCTAAATAAGAATTTCCATTACAGTTACCACAGGCTGAACATATTTACATGTTTTGTTCTCCAACATAAAATCATCATTAACGTCCCACAGTTTAATCCTGAAGCTCTTCATGTGTTAAAAACAGTTAGCAGTTGCTAACGAGTGTCTGAATGAGACTACAGAGGTTGTCGGGGACATTAAACGTCCTCACAGCGAACACGGAGACTCATCTACTCACTAGTCCGTCTTTACAGGCCACTTTAGTTACACACTGTTCTAACTCTGACTTTACAACTTGTACATTGATCAGTTTATAGAAAACCTGGATAGTAATTGTGCAGTAAGACTCTTAGTGGTGGTGACGTTTAAGTCATGTGACCGTGATGTCGTCTGTTTGTAGCCTAGCATTAGCTTCTTACTGCTACACATTAAATTTAAGTTCACCTGCCGTCAGACCGGCCTTTCTTCTGGCACTACATTTTCTCAACCGTAGAACCTCCGTATCCCTACGCTGAAACTCTGACCCAAACAGCTGATCTGCGAGCGGCGAAATACAGTGTGAGGCCCAGTTACGCTAATGCGTAGGGATACGGAGGTTCTACAGTTGACAAAATGTAGTGCCAAAAGAAAGGGCAGTCTGACGGCGATGTGAAGCGGTGTACATTTTCTCTATACAACGTACACTTGAACTGATATAGATTTTTTTAGGTGAGTCTTGTTTTAGGTGGTTAATTTCTCTTTTTCTCTGGACTCTGTAAACTGCAGTACAAAGCTGAGCGTCTGGGCTGGAGCGGCTCTCTGCTGCTCCAAACTAAGGCTGCGCTGGTCGTGATTACGGTAGGAAACAGATCGACTATAGATATGTTCTTTATATGACCGTACTTCAAAAAACATGAACTATCCCTTTAAGAGCTGCAGGTGTTTAACAGTTGGACAGATTTATCATCAGGTCATCAGGTCACATGAGGGAGGACGAGTTCAGAGAGAGAGAGACTGTAATTTATAATCCATTAATTAACACAATAAAAGCACATCAAACTGATGTTTAATTCTAAACTGAGCTGTTATGATTGGACAGACTGTGGCTGGAACACAGATTCATGGACCTTCAGTGGCCCATAGGAGTCATTTATATTGATTTTGCATCATTAAATCTGTATCAGGACTCAGGAAGGTGATGACATCACAGTGTGTTTAAATTCAGACAGAAAGTCACACATGAACAGACACAACATGTGATTGTCTGACTCGTCACTTCATATTCATGTATTCCATATTCATGTTTGTTACTTTCTCTTTTCAGTTTCAAAACATGAAAATGAAACCCTTTCACAATAAAACAACAGAAAACTGAGAAAGACTCACTGATCAGAGAACGTCTTCCAGTCAGACCTCCTGTCTTCTTCTTCTTCTTCTTCACTCGTCTCAATTTATTGATCCAAAATCACTGATTTACAAACCTCCTCCATCTTAACAGCTCTTCCTCTCACTCTTCTTCTGCTCTTTAGTTCTTCACCTATCGTCTCCTCTCGTCTCCTCCTCTCGTCTCCTCGTCTCTGAACAGACTGAAACTTTTTTCTTCTCATCTATAAAAAGATTCAACAAACATCATCATCACCTCTCTCTCTGTGATTGGCTGATAGTCAGTAGTGATAAAGAGAACCTCCTCTCTCTCTGTCTCTCTCTCTCTCTCTCCACCTCTTTGTTCTCTCCTCCTCTTCTTCTGTGGTGTTTTTCTTCCTGTTAGATTTAATCACTCTACATATGTGTTGATACAGATGTGACCAGCTGATGAGCAGCAGCTGGATGTAGATAATTTGGCTTTCTAATCAACAATAAGAGCAGACAGTGTGTGTGTGTGTGTGTAGGTGTGTGTGTGTCTGTGTGTGTAGGTGTGTGTGTGTGTAGGTGTGTGTGTGTGTGTGTGTGTGTGTGTTGTCACAGTGACGTCACATGTTAAAAGTCGCGCAGGCTTGAACCTCTTTGTTGCTGTCTCTCGTTACAAGCAGGTGGAGCAGGTGGAGCAGCTGGAGCAGCTCACCTGTGGTAACAGGCGGAGGGAAGCTCAGAGTTGATTCTGGTCTCTCTGAGGACATCGTGGTTCTGGTGGACTGCTTTGTCTGAGATCGTCAAAACAAACGGTTCAGTCTGCAGCGTGACGCAGTCTGGATCAGAGTCTGAGGTCGTGGTTCTCTGATGGACTGACCCCTCCAGGTCCAAGGTGAGTTTCTGCTCCACCTTTTCTCAGTGTTCAGAGGATGGAGCTGGGATGGACAGTGGAGTTGGCGTCAGCAGTGTCTTTGCTTCACCTTCTTCTCGGCTCTCCACAGAAAGTATTACAGACAGGAAGTGGACTTAAAGTCCACAAAGTCTGACTGACGTTGATCTGTGTGCAGTGCATGATGGGAAATAACGCTGCTCTGTAAAACCACTGTGATATGAAGCAGGTGACACACCTTGAAGGACAGTTGTGCTTGGCTCCTTTTAGACCTGTCTGAGTTTTACTCTCACATGACTAACAGCTCAAACCCTGTGGCCTTTAATTCTGATTCTACTTCAGAGGGATGAAGATGAGGAGGAGGAGGACATTATCTCTGCTTCACAATCCTCCTCACCTTATTAAGATCAACTACAGATGAAATACATAAAAATCACTGAAACAACCTCCTCGTATCCGTGTTCAGATCGGCTGAGCTTCATTATGAACTGAGTCTCAACACTTCACATTTCAATGAGCTGTTGTCATTAGCATTTGTAAGAGGAAGCAGCAGAACGTTTCTTTTATCCTCGTTGATGATGAACGTATGTCTCGTTATTATTCATCCACATCTGCATACAGACGATTTAAAGCACTTTAAACTGTGTCTGCAATAATCTGCTGAGGAAATATGAAAAAACTGTTTTACTGCAATGCTGTTTCACAACAACAACACATCTCAATCATACAATCTATAAGTACACACACACACACAAACACACAAATAATATGATCCAAGTTAAATTACATCACCATCCATAACTCAATAACTACAACCACATTTACCATAACAGCTGTAATGGTTGAAGGATCTTGGGGTTCTTGACAGTCGGTAACATTCACTCTTGTACAATATTAAATAGACAGTAAGAAGGTTTAAAAGTCTTTATTCAAAACAAAGATGAAAACACACAATCTAACTAACATGTACTATATACAGGTAGGTGTGTGTGTGTGTGTGTGTGTGTGGTTAGTTGCATGCAGAGACTCTTAGTCTGTGTGAAGCATCATTTGACTAACGTTGAATTAGCCGTCTAGGAAAGCAAACTACCAATAACCTGACCTGAGGTCACAATAACACCAAAACAGTGAAAAAACACATACATTGAACACATGTGCATTCCTTTGCAGGAAAGCAGCTTGGTGCTAACTTGCTCAGTGTTCCTCAGATTGTGAAGTAAGCTAGCAAGCTTTGCGTCGCAGCTGCTGGTGCTAACTGATCGGGAATACTGGCAGGACCTTGTGTCGCTGCAGTGAGGGGAGGTGGAGAGGAGCCCTTGACAATCAGAAGTAGAAGGAGTAGAGGGCGTCGAGTGACAGAGAAAGAACAAGGAAGGAACTGGAGTTTTGACTATCTGATTAGAAGGCGGTCTATCACCCTGACCAAAAGTAGCTCAAAGCTGAATTTTGCATCTAGGTGTATGAATGAATGAAGAATGGGGAATTCTGGGACACTGAGTTCAGTTCAGAGTCTATGTTGAAATCCACAATAAACGACTTCATCAGTGGGTCCCCACAACATCATTGATCACATACGGATTTCCTAAATTGAGCCAGTGTTCATCCTCTTAATTACCGTCTCCATCATCGTCACAATCAGCTGCTTCTCCCCTGTCGGCCATTTTTGATGGATCCTTCAGAAATAATGGTCCAATCAGCTGCAGGCGGAGACGTCTCAGCTGTGAGTCTCAAACCTGTCAGAAGAAACAGCCAATCGGACAACAAACAGCTGATCATTGTCTTAAGATAAGATAAGTTGTTTTTTTTATAAATCCCTCTTTTCGAGAAGTTTGCAGACAAACAGTGTGAAGTGATTTTAATGTTCACATCAGACTTCAGGATTCTTAACATTTCAATCTGTGACCTGGAATCAATTAATCAAAATCAAACAAAGTAATAATCAGGTCAAACTACAGTAAGGTGAAACAGTATTAAATCTGTAGATCAATCTGATTAAAATCAATCAATCATATATGAACTGATCAGAAACATGTTTCTTCCTGCTTCCCTTAAAGTTTAAAGTCCTGAAACAAGATCAGACAAATGATCTGAGGACGTCTTTGTTCTTTTGAACTGCTTCAGATGAAAACAACTCAAAACTTAAAACCAATAAACAAAACAACTGAATAAATGATAGTTCAGCTGTTTCAAACTGTTTTATTTATAAAAAGGCTGAAAACATCCAAAATATGAATGACCCAATAAAGATTTTATATTTCAAACATAATCAGAATCATCTGCCTGTCCTGTGGCTCCACCTGCAGGACAAAACTCACACTGCAACTGGTAATGAGTGATTTATGATCCATATTTACTAAAGGCATGAATGAAGAACAGACAGACAGGAAGAATATTCAAAATAAATCTAATTCAATTCAAGAAACAAGATGCCTTTGTGGTGCCAATTAGCTCAGTTGGTAGAGCGGGCGTCCCATGTGCTGAGGCTCTGCAGCGGACCCGGGTTCGACTCCTGGCCTGGGTCCCTTTGCTGCGTGTCCCTCCCCCTCTCTCTCCCCTGTTTTCTGTCACCCTCTTCAGCTGTACTATCAATAAAGCCATAAGAGGCCAAAAAAAATACTTTAAAAAAAAACCAAGATGTTTTCGCTGTTTGTTTGATTCTTATTTTAAACACAACTCAACATTTCATAAAATCTTAAATTAAATCATGAATCAAATAATAATAATATTCTAACACTTTGTGATATTTGGACAAACAGCACAAACTTTATACATCAGAGAAGAGGTCGCTCAACACACGTTTAACTAGTTTAACTCATAATCAACAATCTGTCACTGACACATCAACAGGTCCACAATAAACTGTAAACTACAAACTATATAAACAAAAAGAAAATAACATAAAAACAAAAATTCTGTGTACTCTTCTCTGATTGGTTGGTGATGAAATATCTGTCTCTGATTGGTTGTCAGTGGTGGGCCTGTCCTCTGACTTCACTTCCCGTGCCCAAAAGGATCAGAAGACGATCGTCCGGCTCGTTCGTCTCCTCCAGACTGAAGATCGTGACCCAAATTCATCAGAGCACAAATACTGAGCTGACAGGAGGGAACAGGAGCAGCAGGAGCAGCGTATTCTACTGACCTGTTGATCAATATAACAATAAATCAATTCAGATTCATCTGAATCTGAATTCTGAACATCAGAAATCTACCAAAGTTTTGTGTTTCTATTGAGTTACTGACCCTGTTGATCGACTGTGTGACGACAGAACATCGGTCCTGCAGCACAAACATTTAATCAACATCTGAACATTATCTGAACTTTACTCGAGCATTATCTGGACATTATCTGAGCATTATCTGAACATTATCTAAACGTTATCTGAACATTATCTGAGCATTATCTGAACATTATCTAAACGTTATCTGAACATTATCTGAGCATTATCTGAACATTATCTAAACGTTATCTGAACATTATCTGAGCATTATCTGAACATTATCTAAACATTATCTGAACATTATCTAAACGTTATCTGATCAATTATCTGAATATTATCTGAACATTATCTGAACATTATCTAAACATTATCTGAACATTATCTGAACATAACCTGAACATTATCTGAACATTATCTGAACATTATCTGAATATTATCTGAACATTATCTGAACATTATCTGAACATAACCTGAACATTATCTGAACATTGTCTGAATATTATCTGAGCATTATCTGAACATTATCTAAACATTATCTGAACATTATCTAAACGTTATCTGGACATTATCTGAGCATTATCTGAACATTATCTAAACATTATCTGAACATTATCTAAACGTTATCTAGACATTATCTGAGCATTATCTGAACATTATCTGAACATAACCTGAACATTATCTGAACATTATCTGAACATTATCTGAGCATTATCTGAACATAACCTGAACATTATCTGAACATAACCTGAACATTATCTGAACATTATCTGAACATTATCTGAGCATTATCTGAACATAACCTGAACATTATCTGAACATTATCCGAGCATTATCTGAACATTATCTGAGCATTATCTAAACATTATCTGAACATTATCTAAATATTATCTGAACATTATCTAAACATTATCTGAACATTATCTAAACGTTATCTAGACATTATCTGAGCATTATCTGAACATTATCTAAACGTTATCTGAACATTATCTGAGCATTATCTGAACATTATCTAAACGTTATCTGAACATTATCTGAGCATTATCTGAACATTATCTAAACATTATCTGAACATTATCTAAACGTTATCTGGACATTATCTGAGCTTTATCTGAACATTATCTGAACATAACCTGAACATTATCTGAACATAACCTGAACATTATCTGAACATTATCTGAGCATTATCTGAATATTATCTGAGCATTGCCTGAATATTATCTGAACATTATCTGAACATTATCTAAACATTATCTGAACATTATCTGAACATTACCTAAACGTTATCTGGACATTATCTGAACATAACCTGAATATTATCTGAACATTATCTAAACGTTATCTGAACATTATCTGAGCATTATCTGAACATTATCTAAACATTATCTGAACATTATCTAAACGTTATCTGGACATTATCTGAACATTATCTGAACATTATCTAAACATTATCTGAACATTATCTAAATATTATCTGAACATTATCTGAACATTATCTAAACATTATCTGAACATTATCTGAACATAACCTGAACATTATCTAAACATTATCTGAACATTATCTAAATATTATCTGAACATTATCTGAACATTATCTAAACATTATCTGAACATTATCTAAACGTTATCTAGACATTATCTGAGCATTATCTGAGCATTATCTGAACATTATCTAAACATTATCTGAACGTTATCTAAACGTTATCTAGACATTATCTGAGCATTATCTGAACATTATCTGAACATAACCTGAACATTATCTGAACATTATCTGAGCATTATCTGAACATTATCTGAACATAACCTGAACATTATCCGAGCATTATCTGAACATAACCTGAACATTATCTGAACATTATCTGAGCATTATCTGAACATTATCTGAACATAACCTGAACATTATCCGAGCATTATCCGAGCATTATCTGAACATAACCTGAACATTATCTAAACATTATCTGAACATTATCTAAATATTATCTGAACATTATCTAAACATTATCTGAACATTATCTAAACATTATCTGAACATTATCTGAACATAGTACTAATATTATCTGAACAGCGTGTAAACTCTTTCTGATTGATCGTTGTCTGAGTGTTGGTGATTGATTATTGCCGTATTGACGACTCACTGACCTGTTTGTGGAGGCTTCATCAGTCGTGTTGAGCTGCTGCAGATTCTTCTCTGACCTGCTGACACATAAATATTACATATTATTTGAGTCAGATCTTCTCAGCATAGCTGCAGTCCTCTGCGACCTCTGACCTTTGACCTCATGTGTCTGACCTCAGAGGTCTTTGAATGGGATCGTTTTATTTAGTATTTCATTCATATTTGGATGAATTGAGTCAACTGCAGTCGGTTTCTGTTCATGATGTTTATTCATATTATATCTAATAGATTGAATCAATAACACAAGTCAGTTTAATCAATGATCCTATTGACACATTTAAACAGACAGGCTGCTGTAATATTTGGTTTTATAGACAGCAAGGCTTCACACTGTCCACCCTTTGACTGTTAGCTGAGGCTCATGGGTAATGTAGTTTTGAATCAGAGACAGCAGCAGGTAGAAACATCTGATGCATGACCTTTAACACTCAAATCAAACACATCGCCATGGTTGCTGATTATTGGCTGCAGATTGATCACTGTCAGTAACAGTCTGTGAAGCTCTCTGACGTTTCTGACTGTAGTGCATCCTGGGAGTTGTAGTTACATTTTTACATCTGCAGATTAGATTATTAGAGTTTTGATATTTTCTGCAGAGACCACAGTCTGCTGCAGGTGTGGTGATGAAGATGATGATGGAGGTGATGATGATAGTGATGATGATGATGATGGTGACAGCTTCTTCTCATTTCTTTCCAATACCAAACGGGTCGGTGGTGTCTCCACCTGCCTTCTCGTCTCCACCCTGCAGGGAGGAGCCCAGGTTCGCCGTCAGACAGGTGGCGAGGACGCAGTATCTGACAGCCCTGCTGAGGGAGACACCGCAGGTGAGACAGGTTAAGATCGAGATGACAGATGAGACAGTTGGAGAGGACTTATAAGGTATATAAAGTGTGTGCAGGTGTAAAACGTGTGTGCAGGTGTATAAAGTGTGTGCAGGTGTATAACGTGTGTGCAGGTGTGTAAAGTGTGTGCAGGTGTGTAAAGTGTGTGCAGGTGTATAACGTGTGTGCAGGTGTATAACGTGTACACTGGTGTATAACGTGTGTACAGGTGTATAACTTGTGTACAGGTGTATAAACTGTGTACAGGTGTATAAAGTGTGTACAGGTGTATATCTACAGTTAAGATCCTCATCATCATGCTATAGTGTTTGGAACTGCAGCTCCCATAATGCCTTTGCAGATGTAAACAAGATGTGTAATGTTGCCACCTGAGCAATAACCTGAGCCTGTTTCCTTTTTTAAATAAAAAGTATTTGTTAAACATTCAGACTCCGTTAGGGTTGGGGTTGGCAGTGTACCCATGAATGTAATAGATTACTTTGATACTGTAGAAAGATTCTCAGCTCTGAACTGTCTTTTTCTCTGAAGTGGATTTATGGACGTGTCAGTCATGATGATCAAGATAAATTCATGAGGAATTGATAATGATGATGACTGGAGGTTCTCTGGCTTCACTGTTGTTTCCCTCAACCGATCAGATCATTTCACAGAGGTCAAAGGTCAAAGTTCAAAGGTCAAAGCTTAGAGTCCTGAAGTGATATTTACTCCAGAGAGGGTTCCCTGAAACACAGAGAGAGAGAGAGGAAGGCCTGCTTCATAAGATATTTACCTGTACGGATAATGTGTGTACAGGTGTATAAACTACTCATGAGGAGTAAATCCTTACAGTTTGTTAGGGTTCCTCTGAGGAAGTAGAAATCTGGAAAATAAACAGAGACAACTTTGAACTCGATTTCAAACCTCAAACCTGATTTAATAAATCACAGATGAGTTTACTCACAAGTACGTGCTGGCAGTTTCTGTCCCGTTTGTCACCGTCCTGTTTGTCACCGTCCCGTTTGTGACCGACCCGTTTGTCACCGACCCGTTTGTCACCGTCCCGTTTGTGACCGACCCGTTTGTGACCGACCCGTTTGTCACCGACCCGTTTGTCACCGACCCGTTTGTGATCGACCCGTTTGTGACCGACCCGTTTGTGACCGACCCGTTTGTCACCGACCCGTTTGTCACCGTCCCGTTTGTGACCGACCCGTTTGTGACCGACCCGTTTGTCACCGACCCGTTTGTCACCGACCCGTTTGTGATCGACCCGTTTGTGACCGACCCGTTTGTCACCGTCCTGTTTGTCACCGTCCCGTTTAATGTGTCGTCTCTGAGGAAGAAAACATACTAAAACTATTTTCTAAATCATTTGAAATCATTCTTCTAATGGAGTTTGGTGCATAATATCTGATAACAAGACACCAGTGGACATGTATGACAAACTTGGACATAAACAATATTTCAGATGTGTGTAATGAGTCTGGATATATTGTGTGTGTGTGTGTGTGTGTGTGTGTGAACTGACCGTGCAGACCAATCACAGAAGATTAAAGATTAAAATCAGTTTAAATGAAGAGAAAATGACAATTGTTGATTATTTATTAAACACAATCCCAAATCTCTAAATGTGTGAATTATTTACATTCCTCACTATCAGATCTTTTTTAAATTAAATTATTCTTAAAATGAAAACTTCTGTTTTCACAACTGAGTCATAAATATGATCAATTCTTCTCACAGCTGTAAAAAATATACTGATGTTTTAAATCTGATGACGATATTCTGAATTTCTAATTACAACATACATTCTTTAACTTGAAGTCTATAATTTAACATTTTAATCTGAATCAGATGAATTAAAAATAATCTTCACAGTTTCAGACGAGATTCTGATTTAATAACAAGTCGCTTGTTCTCTGCATCATAATGAGGTTATTCTTGTAACTACAACACTAATTTGTGATTGACTTGTTTATTCTAATCTTTGTATCAGATCTGATTTCATCACTATTTCTTATGATTCTGTTGTAACTGACAAGAGTCGGATCTCATTCTGACAGATTTCTGATTTATAATTAATAACCAAACTCAGATTTAATAATTATGAGATTTATTCTTGTTGTTAAACTATAAAGAATACAAAAATAAAAACAGTTATATATTCAAGCCAAAAAGTAAATGAACAGAAAATAGCTCATAAACACTGAATCACTCATTTCACTCACTTTATAAATGTAATTAAACTGATGGTAACTTTTTCAAAAGTATTTTTATGTAGAAAAAAGTCTGTTTTCTCTTACAGAGAACAAATGTTGTGTTCGTTCAGTTTCAGATCATTTGTGTTATTTTACATTACATTACATAACCCTAACCCCATACATTTGACTGGACTTTGGTTTGGAGTAGTTTTATGTTGTGTTGAACTCTTAAACAAACTTTGTTCAGACTGTTTTACAGTTTGTGTCTTTGACGTCTGAAGATAATATTTTCTATAATCTGTATTTTTGACATGATGATGTTCAAGACTTTTTCAGATCAGACATGTCGTCAGACTTCTTCACACTCACCTGCTTAACGTTTCTTCTTCTGTGGTGTTCTGCAGGTGAAGACTCACAGTCACTGGACCATTACCGTCGCCATGACTACAGAATGGAAACACAAACCGCTTTAGAATCAGTCAACCTTCAGTCGTCTGTCCTGATGTTGACGGTCGATGTCTCACCTGATTGAAGGAGGAAGAGGAGCAGCAGAGGCCTTCATCATCATCATCATCATCATCATCATCATCATCATGAGGCAGAGAGAGTGAGCGGTCTTCATCATCAGAGAGAGAGAGGAGGTGTAAGTCAGAGTGAAGAGACTCGCCCTCACAGTCTCTATTTATACTGACAGAGTGTGTGAAGGTCACACTGTTCCCACCTTCATCATCACCATCATCATCATCATCATCATCGTCCTCAGCAGCAGCAGCAGGACTTCCTGTCTGTCGTCTGAAGGTCTCGGGGTGAGTGATGGAGACTCTCAGTGTCGTTTCAATATTTACTCTTCCATTTTATCAGCTCGACCTCCACCTGTCACATTACTGCACCAGGAAACAAATGAGATGATGTCATCATGACATCAGCATGCACACTGAAACCTGCTTCTGCTTCACCTGTCCGTCAGCTGACCGAGAGCTTCATCTGTCCGTCAGCTGTTAGTGTAAATATTAGGGCTGTCAAAGTTAACGCGTTAATAACGCGTTAATAACGCGTTAACGCGCGTTAATTTTTTTAACGCGCGATTAACGCTCGGTATAAAAAAACAAAAAACAAAACGCGCATTGAAAGATTTACTGCCGTCAGTGGCACCTGTAGTCTTGATCCAGAGGGTGGCAGAAAGGGAATCAGAAGAAGATGCAGCAGGGTTGGCGGTTCGGGAAAAACACGGTGGAATGAAAAGTGAGGAAATGGAGAACGGACTTACCGTAAAATACAAAATAATAGCCGGGGGGTTTAGTTGTTTCAATCACTTAACAGACCAAAAGGCAATTTGGTACAGGCGTTTAATTCCTTCCTCACATTAATCCTGGATGAAAACATTACAAATTTAAAAAAATTAATCGTTTGACAGCCCTAGTAAATATCCAATAAAGAATCTTATATTAAAACTTTTTCATTTCTGGCAATAAACTTACTCAAATATCAAAGTATCAGTAAAGTAACTGATCCATATATTTACATGTATGTATAAAGTGTATACAGTGAGTCTGCTGATCATCACAATCACTGTTTTTATCTGATTGATGAGAAAATCAATTCATTTAAAAATGATGCAGCATGTAAGCTGTAAAGTAACTAGTAACTAAAGTCATCCGGCTGATCGGACACTGATCAGTTTGATCACCCTTGGTCTAAACGTCAACATGTGTTTATCAGAACTTTCAGTTTCACACGTTCAGATTTGAAGATTTAAAGCTGAAGTTTGATTTGATGAACAAAAGAGAAGAGACAGAATCACAACACCAATATTTATTTATTTCAACATCTGTTTCATAAGTTAAACATCTGGAACAAACACTGACAGAAGACTATTAATATTTTCTTCTTCTTCTAGTGAGACATTTTCAGCCGACAGGAAGTAAAATTCTACTGATCAGCTGAGTGCGTGTCTCATGGAAACATGTCCCACTTCCTGTTGACTGAAATAAATCAACATGTTTGAGGTCACATATCTGTGAGGCAGACAGAAACAGAGGAATGACTGAGAACAAATCAATGGATCCAGTTATTGATACAGAGAAACACCAGTCAGGGACAATTACATTAATCACACAAATGTAAACAGAGTGTGTTTGTGTTCGGACAGTCTGTCGTCTATCGGAAGTCCTCGGCGGAGAACATGCCCTTGGCGCGGCGCAGGATGGAGTCCTTGGACGCGTCGTACGGATGCTCTTTGGACGGGATCTCCAACACGGCCGGGATGGACTGCATGTGGGCGTCGATGGCGTGACGGATCATCTCGGCGATGAACTGGTTGATCAGGATGATGCCAATGTCATTACGAGCCAAGAAGCTCCTAGAAGGAGGAAGAGTTTAGTCAACAGTGAGCAAGCGCTAAGAAACTACAGACCATACTTAATTTAAATTTCTTGCAATGTAAGCACTCTGCTACTAGAAAATGTAGACAAAGTCATGTGATCTGTTTTTATGACTGAGAAGGAGATGCTGGTTCAGAATTCAGAAAATTACAACTTTAAACTGTCTCTTTTTTTGGCCAAATTTAATTTAATTATTTAAAATAATTTTATTTATAGTATAACAAAAGTTGATAAAATGTATGAATTGATGGGAACTGGAAGTAAATTCAGCATTTAGAAAATCCCCGAAAAGACCTTGATTATGACTGATCATAAAAAGATATTTTATAAAGATTTATCTCTACAGAGAATCAACGAACAAGTCAAACTCTTAACTGCTTGATTTTAGAACAGAGTTTGGTTTAAGTGTTCATTGACTGTCCCAAATTTCGTCACAGCATTAAACTAATTCAAAAGATGCTACAACTAGTATTACTGACCTGAAGTGCACCAAACCAAACTCCATTCAAATTTAAATCAATTTAACATTCCTGTTGGTATCATACAAAGAAAAAGCACTTGGTAGACAAAAGTGAGACATTTATGTTTTGATAAGAGCTACTGGTGAATTAGGGGGTTGAGTGAGTATTTATTTCCCTGGTTAACATTTGGTCCATGATGATTAGGAAAATATTTTACTCAACGTTTGTAGTAAAACTTAAAATGACTCGTTTGTTGAATGGAGTTTGGTTGTAGGTTAAGAGTTTCACAGTTCAGAACACGAGAGGCTGAAATGACTGACTCAGCAGACAAACTCCGTTCAGGTCGACAACTCCGAATTCATCATTCACAAAAACACTGATGAGAATTTAATGTGCTGCTAAAAGGAACTGATTTATAAATAAACCGTTTAATTGATTCGTTACTTAATGGAGTTTAGTTTGAGGTTAAGATTATTAGGGTCGCTCGTTTAATCATTGTGGTAACAGTGAAGGTATCGTGCGGGAATTACAGCCCTAATAATCACCAAACCAATCTCCATTGAAATTACATCCAATTTAACATTCCGTTTAAAGTTGGGTCATTGTTAATGGCGTCTGGAAAAACCTCTCAGGATGGATTATATCAGCTGTCAGATCGATTATTTATATGCCGAGTTGACATCTGTCGCCTCGTGATTAAAACAGTCAACGAAATAATGAACTTCGAATCTCAGTAAAACTAGTTGATTGTTGAACGGATTTTGGTGCAGAGGTCCAGAGTACAACCCGTGTGTGTTTGATGGAGGCTCCTACTTGAAGGTCTCTTCGATCTCCGTGATGCTCGTGTCCTTCTCCACCACCAGGAAATTCGGTTTCCGGTTCTTGTTGAGCTCGCCGATCCCGCCGAGCAGGAAGCCGGTGCACGTGTCCTCATCTCCGATAACAGCGATCAGTTTCCCGCGGCCGGCCATCACGAGCTCCAAATATTCAGATCGAACCGACAAAGCAGGAGAAAATAATGGAGCCTCCAGCTGACAGATGCTACAGATCACGTGAGGAGGTCAGCTGATCGTCACTTCCGCTTTGATCATGTGAGGAGGTCAGCTGACCGTCACTTCCGCTTCGGTTTGAGAGCTGAGCGGTGGGACAGGGCGCGCGCCCCCTGCTGCTGTGACACGCTGATCATTACAGTGACGTCATCATTATCATTACACGCTGATCCTGATTACTTTACATTAAAGACGTCGATCAGGAAGTTGTGCACTAACATCCACATTCATCAAACACTGACGACATCGTGCTGCCTTCAGGTGCTCGCTGTTAGACTCACCTTCAAACGTTCACAATATAAAAGTTTTGGGTGTTAATTTAGTTTAATCGCACAGGAGAGTTTTTCTCTTCTGTGAGCGTGTGTTTAACTTTATTACTCACCACTTCATCGTCAGGTTGTTTGTTAACCTTGTTCCCTCGATCGTTTTGTGCTATCTGTGAACTTTTTCAACTTTAAACAAGAATTCAAAGATCTCCAAAGAACCAGTCATCAGGATGTTTTAGTGACGTCATCACAACAGCTGAAAATAAACTAAAATATAATTATTTTAAGAAATACAGAAATAAAGTTCCTGTGAAACAAGGGTCAAATTAAAGTGACACTTTATTACAAAGTTGTTTGAATTGTATTTGAGTTCCGACAGCACGTGAACGCCTCAACAGTCACGTGACGGATCACACGACAGGCGGTAATGCAGCTGAGCTACAACTAGTAAAACAGACGAAGAAGAAAGAAGACGAAAGAAGAAGAAGAAGAAGAAGAAGAAGAAGAAGAAGATGGTGCGTCCAGGTGTTTTAATGTTTGATATAAAGTTATCGGAACTGTGACGTTTACGTGCCTCGGAGTTTACAGTCTGATTAGTCTGTTAGCAGTTAGCCTGTTAGCTCAGCCTGTTTCCCTGTGTTGTTTTCAGACGACAGCCGCTCTGACTGCGGGTCTGGAGCGGATCCCGGATCAGCTCGGGTACCTGGTCATCAGCGAGGACGGTGTCCTGGCCGTGAGTGTCCCGTGACTTTAAACACCACATCAAGCTCGATCCACCTGTCCACCTGTCCGTCAGTGTAACGTCATAGACTGCAGAGAATATCAAAGGACCTGCTGGAGGGCAGAGAATCAGCTTCCGGTCACAGGGATCGATACAGACGAGACTTTAGATTGCTCGAGTTTCTAAAGGAGTTTGTTGTGAGGCTTATTTTAATCATCAGGTCTGATGCTGTCATCAGTGAAACAGCTGTTACCAGCACACAAGGTTGATTTTAGTGAATATGACAGCAGACAGTGATTTAAGAGTCACACTGTGGTGTCAGTATGTTATTGATTAATCCTATGACAGCTGCCGAACTACAGTGATGCTGTGCAGGAAGTGATGGCAGATATGAAAGATTTCAGATCCGTTTGGTGGATTTTTTAAATGCTGAGTTGAAGCAAGATCCCTCATGATAATAATGATGATGATCAATAATATTATCAGTCCAGTTCTATAATGAATAATTAGTAGGACCACTTTCTAGTAGGGTTGGGTTCAGCAGTTGTGATGATCAGCTGACTCGTTATACAAGCCTGTCAGAAGTGAATACACAAGAAAATGATAAACTGATAGAATGTTAATTGAGTTTGTTGTTTAGAACATTTACATGACATGATGAGTCCGATCACGTCCTGTTAGCTGTGACCTTTGACCTCTGTTGGACCCCTCCTCAGTCTGCAGGTGAGCTGGAGAATGACGAACACACGGCAGGTGTGATGATGCAGATGGTTCGAACGGCAAGTCGGTTCAGATTACCTGGATCAGCAGAGCCGCCCTTCAAACGCATGTCAGGTAACACACACACACACACACACACAGTGAGCCTCTCACCCGCAAGTCTCACCTGGACTCACCTGTGCTCTACTGTTTGTCCTCAGTGATTCTGGAGGATTTCGTCTATACGGTCACGGTTTCTGGTCAGAAGGTTTTTGTGGTTAAACGTCAGAACAACCAGCAGGAGTCAATCAGTGTTTAGAGGCGGACCCACAGGAAGTGAGGCTGATGATGAAGGTCAAAGGTCAATGACATCAGAGCGACCGGCAGCTGGACGTCAGCTTGTGTTTGATTTAAATTAAGTTTTGTATGTTTGAATGAGTCTATTTAACCATAAAAAGAAATCAACAGTTTTAGTCTTGTTTCTTGTCTCATGTCTGCAGTTGGTTAACAGATGAACTCTTGGCTGGTTTTACAACAGAATGAGAATCCAGCAGCACCGCGCTGGTGTAATAATGTAAACAAGATGAGTGAACGTGTCCTCGTAACAACAAACTGTGCTCAGGTTTTAATTATCACACAATCAGTGCACCTCATTAAAACAGGGGTGATAACTGATCAAGTCAAAACAAGATACTGATGGTGAAACAATGATAATAATAAATAAACATTGACAGGAAACTGCTGAGAAGAAAAAAAAAAAAACCTTTATTGCATCATTGTCTCTCATATTCTTCACATTGTTAAGGAATGACGACGCCTTCAGGTTCGGCTCTGGAATGAGTCATCACATGACCAGGTGACTTTCACCTGTCGTAAGCTCCGCCCCCTGCACACTGGTGTGTACAGGTGTGACAGTGTTTTCACCATACTAAAACCCCATCCCCTTCCCACAGGTACAGTCACCTGTCTTAGGCCCCACCCCTCATCTTCATCACCTCCTGTCACATGATTCTTGAGTTAAAACATGCGGATAAAAAAAAAACAAAAAAAAACCACAGATCCAACAAACATCTGCGGGAAGAACAGAAAAGGATGATGGGAAGTCAAAGTGAGCTCAAGAGTCCATGACATCACTTCCTGCTACAGACTGACACATTTATAATTTAAAAAAACAGAAACAGTCCTTTGAAAGGCTCCTCCTCCTCCTGGTCTTCATCAGTTTGTACACGGTGTGAATTCAGTCAGCTGCTCTAACGCTTCGACAGCTCACTGGACAGCCAGTCCAGACCCTCGTACAGACCGGTACCCTGAGTGGCACAGGTGGCCTGGACATGCCACTGATGAGACAGAAAGGCAACACTGTTAGAAAGCTGGGCAGGTGAGTGCTGATGATAATAATCTGAGCTGATCCAGACAAAAATGTCACAGATAACTTCATGTTGGAATTATCAACGTATGTTTTTATTAGATCAGATATATTCATTAATGTCTTTGTCTATAACTGCTTATCTTTTGCAAGGTCTCAGGGGGCTGCAGCTGATCCCAGTTCATTCACACATTTAGAGTGACCTCATGCATCAGATTCAAAACAACTTTATTGTCTGTACATATTTTAACGTGTGAACAACAAATGTTAATGATGCTTGAATGACATCCTATCAACAATAGATGTTTATCGTCATTGTTTCAGAAACAACAGAAAACAGAAAGCAGCTCTTTGTTTTTGACAATATAAATAGCTTTAAATAAATCACTATAGCTATAAATCAACATGTGACTAACATGTGAGGAGCTTCAGTCTGATCATCTGTTAACATCTGTACTGATGTTTACTCTGCTGATGTTAACTGTACAGCAAACTCCTGTACAGTTAACATGTGAAACTGTTATTTATGATGACTTCCTGTAAGACTTACAAATCAAAACATTATGTTAGACTGGATGAGAATCAGAATCTCTGTGTCACAGGACAGTAATATTACAATAAACTATAATAATAAAAATAAACAATCTAATAAAAAGGTGGAATAGAAATAGACTCATGTACTAGTATGAACAGTGTCACTATAACAGTGTATCATTATTAATAAACAGTGTTGGGCACAGTAATTAGTTATAGTTACTAGTTACTTCTCTCAAAAAGTAACCAAGTTAGTAACTGAATTACTCCACTATAAAAGTAACTATTTACCAGGGAAATTAACTATTGCATCCATGTATTTAGAAAATGTCTCTCTGCATGGCGGACCGGCTCCTGCTCTCCCGGATATTTTTGCCAGTGAAGCTCTGAAGGAGTCTGAGTCAGCTGTTGATAACAGGAGCATGTTCTCAACAACATACCTGTCTATCATTGCATTCAGTTCAGACTGTCAAGCTGGAGCAGAAAATCCAGCTGTAGCTGCTCGGACAGCTCCGTGTCCTTCTGTGTTAGCGGAGCTCACGTTAGCCACACCTGGCCTGCTATCATCATCAACAGCGTCAACAACAGTGTTTTTGGTCAGTGTTAGTTTTGTAGAAGCGTGTGCCGCTGAGAGATGATTCATTAGATCAGAGTTGCTTACAACAGACGTAGACGAAAGAGATTAAAGTCGTGTCTGCACTTCCACTTTGAAAACGTTAACTCACCTCTGCTAGTGTGCGTGTGTGGTTTGTGTGTAAACTGAACACTGCCTCTGATTGGCTTACTAACTCTCACTCTCCCTCATCACTTATGCAGTTGTCTCGCGTCTCCCCCCCCCCCCCCCTTCCCCCCTCCCCCCCTCCCTCCTCCCTCCTCCCTCCGGTGGCTGACAGCCGAGTCGGATGACAACAGCTTCAATGAGCAGCTTCAGTTTATAATGCGCCACATTTAGTTGTCGGTAACGGTGTTGTAACGATGGAAATAGTAATTAGCTAGATTACCCGTTACTGAAAAATATAACGCCGTTAGTAACAGCGTTTATTGGAACCGTTATTCCCATCACAGTTACTAAATAATAAATATGGGTATGAAAGTTAGTGCAAACTAAAATTGGAAATGTGTAGTTTTTTTTATTGCACAGTTCACAAGTGATTAGACCAACAGGAGGACAGATGTATTGATGATAAATATTTATCACCAAATATTGATGACTGATAAATATTGATCCCTTTGGATTGATGACTGATATGAAAAATAAATAATATTGATGAATGAATATTGATCCTTACAGTTCTGTTGCGCAAGCTGTGGAGACCCAGTTTGTCGGTGAGTTCACTGACTCCCATGGCGTTAGGAAGATCCTGTTTGTTAGCAAACACCAGAATAACTGCCTCCTTCAGCTCGTCCTCCTGGATCTACAGAGAGAGAGAGTCATGTGACTGATGACATCATCAATCAATACAACAGATCAATGTGTGTAGCAGCTCTGCTTCCTGTCAGACACTCACCATTTTAGCGAGCTCATCAGCAGACTCTGCTACTCTCTCTCTGTCGTTACTGTCCACAACAAAGATCAGCCCCTGGGGAGACACACAGGTCAGAGGTCAGAGGTCAGACATATACACTGTTTACTTCATATTTATATATGATATTACAGAGTGAGAGCAGCTGCTCAGAGCCTCCAGCTCTGGAGAAGAGTTGGTGCAGATCCAGATATTTGGAGGAGTAAACACCTGGAGTATCATCCGTATTCAGATACGGAGCCAGAGATGACTTTTTAACTTGTGGGATTAAAAAGTGGACTTATCCAGAACCAGAGTCTCTGCTGAGTGCTGACTTCAATCAGAGAAACAGCCTCAGTGTGTGCTGTTGCTCCCTAATGTTAGCTTACCTACCTAGAACTGATTGTTCTGGTTCAGTACCTGTGTGTTCTGGTTCTGACTCAGTACCTGCATGTTCTGGTTCTGACTCAGTACCTGCGTGTTCTGGTTCTGGTTCAGTACCTGCGTGTTCTGGTTCTGGTTCAGTACCTGAGTGTTTTGGAAATAGTGTCTCCACAGAGGTCTGATCTTGTCCTGGCCGCCAACGTCCCAGACTGTGAAACAGATGTTCTTGTACTCGACCGTCTCCACGTTAAAACCTGAGACACACACACACACACACACACAAAGTAAGAAATTGTTCTGAAAGTGTAGATGTAGAGCATGTAGATGTAGAGCGAGCGGATGTAGAGCGTGTGGATGTAGAGCGTGTAGATGTAGAGCGAGCGGATGTAGAGCGTGTGGATGTAGAGCGTGTAGATGTAGAGCGAGCGGATGTAGAGCGTGTGGATGTAGAGCGTGTAGATGTAGAGCGAGCGGATGTAGAGCGTGTGGATGTAGAGCGAGCGGATGTAGAGCGTGCAGATGTAGAGCGAGCGGATGTAGAGCGTGTGGATGTAGAGCGTGTAGATGTAGAGCGAGCGGATGTAGAGCGTGTGGATGTAGAGCGTGTAGATGTAGAGCGTGTAGATGTAGAGCGAGCGGATGTAGAGCGTGTAGATGTAGAGCGAGCGGATGTAGAGCGTGCAGATGAAGACCGTGTAGATGTAGAGCGAGCAGATGTAGAGCGTGCAGATGTAGAGCGTGCAGATGTAGAGCGTGCAGATGTAGAGCGAGCAGATGTAGAAAGTGTAGATGTAGAGCGAGCGGATGTAGAAAGTGTAGATGTAGAGCGTGCAGATGTAGAGCGTGCAGATGTAGAGCGTGCAGATGTAGAGCGTGCAGATGTAGAGCGAGCAGATGTAGAAAGTGTAGATGTAGAGCGAGCGGATGTAGAAAGTGTAGATGTAGAGCGAGCGGATGTAGAGCGTGCAGATGTAGAGCGAGCGGGTGTAGAGCGTGCAGATGTAGAGCATGTAGATGTAGAGCATGTAGATGTAGAGCGTGCGGATGTAGAGCGTGCGGATGTAGAGCGTGTAGATGTAGAGCGAACAGATGTAGAGCGAACAGATGTAGAGCGTGTAGATGTAGAGCGTGCAGATGTAGAGCGTGTAGATGTAGAGCGAACAGATGTAGAGCGTGTAGATGTAGAGCGTGCAGATGAAGACCGTGTAGATGTAGAGCGTGTAGATGTAGAGCGAACAGATGTAGAGCGACCAGATGTAGAGCGTGTAGATGTAGAGCGTGCAGATGAAGACCGTGTAGATGTAGAGCGTGTAGATGTAGAGCGAACGGATGTAGAGCGTGTAGATGTAGAGCGTGCAGATGTAGAGCGTGTAGATGTAGAGCGTGCAGATGTAGAGCGAACAGATGTAAGTATATATACACTCAGGTTTAAGAATACTTGAAGCACAGACTGAGCGATGCAGTCAATGTGTCATGAGCATGTCAGATTCAAGTCAATGAAAGCAAGTATTCAATAATGACTTCACTGTATGTTGAGGCTCAGATCATTGTGGACTCTCATGCATATTAATAATAAAGCAGTAGCTAACAGCTGCAACAGACACACTGCATATCAGCAGGCTGCTGGCAGCTGTATTGATCACTGATCACTCACCAATAGTTGGGATGGTGGTGACGATCTCGCCGAGCTTCAGTTTATACAGGATCGTTGTTTTTCCAGCTGCGTCCAAACCGACTGAAACAAGATCAAAAACCTTATTTTAACTGCACAAAACGTTGACTGAACCCATGATTACAGTCTTTAAACAGCTTCAGATCAACTACATTCAAACTACAACAAATCTAAACTGAGACTCCAGAGAGAAGTGCTGAAAACAGCCGTAAACTGAAGCTGACAGACCGCTACGTCTCCTTCAAGATCCGATAGCTCGGACCCTTAGCTTCTTGCAGCTAGCTGGGTTATCTTCTATTTTTCACATTTTCTCTTTATGTTGGAGTTTTACTTCAACCACTCGTGATTAACAGCTGAGGTCAGGATCCACTCAGTGTGTCAGAACATTCACATCAGAGCACCGGGAGTGATTTCAGCTCCGCCGGTTCCTGGCCGGTTAGCCACGGAGATAGTTAGCCTAGCCGCGTTGCTCACCCATCAGTATCCTCATCTGCTTCTTCCCGAAGAACCTGGAGAACAGAGAGGAGATCGTCAGCCCCATTTTATTAAAAATGTCCCGGTTCAGCGGCGGGAGGAGTAAAAGCCTGACGGGGGACAATGTCAGCCGGTTAGTCCGGGACAGACGACTGAGAGCCGCACAGGAGACGCAGAACAGGCGGAGACGAGCGGAGTCAGTGGGCGCAGCTCGGCAGCTCCTCCTCGGTGCCACGTCCAGGCCAACGCGGAATAAATGACGTCATTGCTTTGAAAAAACTTTATTAACTACAGAAGAGGTGATGAGTTCAATGTTCACTAAAAAAACCGAAGATTCATCTTAACAGGTTAAGATGCACATCTTTATTACCGAAATGATTTAAAATCTCACCTGCGATCTCGGAAATCTTCTCCCAGGTTCATAAACTGTCATTTACAAACATAAATTAATTTAAATATTGTGAATCCTATATTATTTATAAATAAATATCAGATAAAAATCACGTTTCATGATAAACCTTATCTTTCAGGCTTTCCAATGCAATGGAGATTTACACATTTACACACACCTGTTATGCTTTATTTAATGATTGTTATATTATTTAAATGTGGTAGCACTTGATGTCATTTTTCCCCTCAAAAAATCTTATAATATCTTTCCCCTATTCTGACTTTATTTTTTTGTAATCCCCTAACCTTGATTTAACTATTGTCTTTAGGTTATTTCCATGGATGTTTTCATGTTTATCCATTGTTTGAACATTTTACTACTTAGTGGAATAAACCTTTTTTTACTTGTACTTTCTGGTTTCGTGTAATTATATTACCTGTGTTTCTTTATGTTTTATATATTTAATTCATATTTAATATATTAATATTAATCGAGTCATATCGCTAACCCTTCCACATTTATAATTTTTAAGCATCAAAACAAATCTCGTTTTTTCGGTCAGCGTATTCCCTGACAGCCATGAACGTAGCATGAGATTCCCGCCTCCTCCTCCTCCTCCAGTTCCGGTTCAGACAAACATGGCGGCTGTCAGCCGATAGTCAACAGCTGTAGCGATTAAACTCTGAGTTTATCTTCGTATTTACAGTTTTTTTTATGTAATTAATAAAGTCGGAGACATTTTGTGTTCGTGTTCTCTTCACTTAAGCATGAAGTAACTGTCCTGATGGCTGTTTATCAGGTAAGAACCGAATTAAACCCGCTGATTAATGTCGGTGTTTGTGACAAACGTCAGATGTTTAAGTCAGTGTGAGCTTTAAACCGACAGACTTTATATTTCACTTGAACTCAGTGTGTTTCAAAGTTGATTAAAACCGTAAAAAACGATGTTCGAGAAACAATCTTCAAAACTAAACAAATGACACGACAAACTCTGAATGTGTGTTTTTAGTTTATTAATTTATTTGACTGAAAAATCGGAGAAACTTGAACCGACGAATTGTCGATGTTACTGGTTAAATGACTTCAATGATTAGCTGCTAAAATCAAAGATTAATTTGTTGTCGATCAACCAATTTATTAATAATATCACTCACAGGTGATCAGTTCTGTCATCATAAATGTTAACTAATCATCAGTTATACATGTTAACAAATCAATACTCAAGTTACTTCAAGCTGATGGTAGAAACAGGAAACCGGAAGTGATGGTAGAAACAAGATGTTTGTTTCATGTGTCGGTTTTCTAAAAGAAGTCTCTTTTCAGAAACCATCCCTCCCAGTCTGACCATGATAAGTCCCATCTGAACCACTTCTGCTACTGAATGATGCAAGATCTGACCCGGCCCTGACAGACCCTCAGTCTGACCCGGCCCCGACAGACCCTCAGTCTGACCCGGCCCCGACAGACCCTCAGTCTGACCCGGCCCCGACAGACCCTCAGTCTGACCCGGCCCCGACAGACCCTCAGTCTGACCCGGCCCCGACAGACCCTCAGTCTGACCCGGCTCCGACATACCCTCAGTCTGACCCGGCCCCGACAGATCCTCAGTCTGACCAGGCGCTCCGACATCACCCTCAGTCTGACCCGGCCCCGGACAGACCCTCAGTCTGACCCGGCCAGACAGGGGAACCCCTTCAGTCTGACCGGCTCAGACATACCCTCAGTCTGACCCGGCCCGCAGACCTCAGTCTGACCGGCCCCGACAGGACCCTTCAGTCTGACCCGGCCCCGACCGACCCTCAGTCGACCCGGCTCCCGACAGACCCTCAGTCTGACCCGGGCTCCCGCCAGGACCCTCAGTCTGACCCGGCCCCGACAGACCCTCAGTCTGACCCGGCCCCCGACAGACCCTCAGTTCGACCCGGCTCCGACAGACCCTCAGTCCTGACCCGGCTCCCGACAGGACCCTCAGTCTGACCCGGCCCCGACAGACCCTCAGTCTGACCCGGCCCCGACAGACCCTCAGTCTGACCCGGCCCCGACAGACCCTCAGTCTGACCCGGCTCCGACAGACCCTCAGTCTGACCCGGCTCCGACAGACCCTCAGTCTGACCCGGCCCTTGTAGACCTTCAGCATCATGGAGAAGTTCGGGATGAGTTTTGGGGGCGGCCCCAGCAGGAAGGATTTGCTGGACACAATCGAGTCCCAGAAGAAGCAGCTGGTCCAGTACCAGACCCGCTTCAAGGACGTGGTCCAGGCCTATAAGAGTCTCCTGAAGGAGAAGGAGGCTCTGGAGGCCAGTCTTAAGGTCCTGACGGTGACCCAGGAGGTGGACCTGAACCAGGAAGGCCAGGACACCTTCACCACCGCCGCTGCAGGGGAACTCCCAGAGGACGGCTGCTCGCTGCATAGCGAGGACAGTGTGGATACTGCAGCGTCTGTGGACACGCCCAGCGAGACCACAAGAGGGGACCAAAGTGAGGAGGACCAGGGAGAACCAGGAGGGAGATTCAGCTCTACGGTACGTGTCAGACCTAATTCAATTTAACCGACCAGACAGACAAACAGATGCTCCTGTGATCGTCCCTCCTGCAGCAGTTTAACATGTGATGACTCTTCCTGCAGCTACTGAGGTCTGACCCTGACACCGCTGGTTCAGAGAACAGCAGCACAGGGGTGGAGCAGCAGCAGGCCACGCCTCATCCCAGTTTGGAGGCGGAACGTCGAGTCACCCAGCTGAAGGGCCAACTGAGCACGCTCACTGGCGCCCTGGCTACTGTGACGCAAGAGAAGTCCCGGATGGAGGCGAGTTTCCAGGCCGACAAGCGTCAGCTGAAGCAGGAGATTGAGGAACTGCAGGAGCGCCTGGCCGCCATGACGGCGCAGCAGGAGGCTGAGCTGCACGGTCTGCAGCAGCAGCTGGCTGAGAGCCGCGCTCGCATCATCACGCAGCAGCACGAGAGGGAGCAGGAGCAGGTAGACCACGTCCAGCAGCTGAGGGAGCTGCAGAAGATCTTGCAGCAGGAGAGGGATCTGCGACAGGATGCTGAGCTCCGCCTACAGGAAGCCAATGCCACGCTCCTCGTAACATCACAGGCCATGGACCGGGGGGCAGAGTCTCAGGCCCACCTCAACAAGATGAAGGACGAGCGAGACGAGCTGAGAAAGAGGCTGCAGGCTGCGGAGGATGACCAGAAGAAACCAGATCCCAGAGTTGAGGAACTGCAGCGGGAGCTTATGCGGCTGAAAAACCACTTCCAGCAGCAGATCCACATTGAGACCAAGAAGGTAAAACTGAGACCAGATCCTCCCAGGCCCAGGTCGAAACTAACCATGATGGATCCACATCGAGACCACCACACTGTTTACTTTCTGTATAGATTTAGATCTAGGAGTGCACCGATACCATTTTTTTCAAAGCGAGTACAAGTACGGGTATTTTCATTTGTCTACCACAAAAATATCTATCAGGTTTCAGATGCACTGAAAAGGTAGACAGGGTTCATTTTCTTCTCTGCTTGTTACAACAAATGATATAAATAAAATATATATAAATATATATATATAAATCCTAGATTCCTGTGTCAACAAAAAGCCTCCACATTGGCACCATCTGCACATTTAACAAAATGAAACTTATTACACAGTCAACTTAATATCTCAATGAAACTTTTGCACAGTCTCTGCAATTGAATCAGTGTGATAAATACTCAAGTAGCCTCAACGTCTGCATGTAATCAAGAACTGACTGTCAAATAGAGCTGCCCAAATGATTATTTTTCAAACGATTAATCTAGCGATTATTGTTTCGATTAGTCGACTAATTTAACGATTAATTTAACGTTACATGACCAAACAAAAGTAACGTAGTAACTGTCGTTGGTAACTTAAATGAGGGAAAAAATACCGCAGTTGTAGGCGGAGCAGCGTCTGTCCTCCCGCCTGTCCTACCGACTCTTGTCTCGTTTCTGCCGAAAAACAGCGTCTGTCACCAGCAAAAACCTTTAACTCACTCAAGTGGTTGTGTTGATATAAATCACTGCGATGGTCAGCCCTCCCGACCGAGACTTCAGTGAACTTTCCCCCAGAAAACAGCCTCCGTCCCCACAAGTGACAGAGTCACGCAGCGACCTGTTTACTGATGGCGATTCTGTAATAATGTAATTTAGCACGAAAAATGTAACTCTTTCACCTTCCAGGATGTTTAGGGGGCCGGGTTTTCAATCACTACACATTATAAACGGTCCACGGGTTTAGATTGACGGGGGGGGACCTGGGAAACACCAGGACGTCATCATGACGTGTACCGTCACGTCTCTTTAGGAGCGGCTGTGTATTATTTTCTTCTCTTTAAGGAAAAGAAGGGCAGCATTTCAAAATAAATTAGTGAAAATCACTAAAGAAGCTTTTTAAAAATTGTGCATCTTAAGTTGCCAGCTCATTGCAGGACCTTTACTGATGGCAGTGGCTGCCCCACAGGGTGCCAACTGCACATCAGGAGCGTTTCTGGGGTTCAGTATCTTGCTCAAGGACACTTCGGCATGTAGCTCAGTCCCACCCAGGGGAGCCGGGGATTCGAACCAGTAACCTTCTGATCACTGGTCCACCAGCTCTACCCACTGAGCTACAGCCGCCCCTTAAAATAAAGTACTTAATTTAAAAAAAATGACATTTCTGTTTCTGTTTCCCCTGAAGTAAGTTTCAGCACAAATCTGTGGAACATTCATCAGCTCTGAGACGCCATGCTGAGTTCTGTCTCTGTGTCTTCTTTGATTGGCTGAGTTGCATCTCGTGGGATGGCCTAACTCGCTTGCAGTTGGTCAGTGGATTTCCTGATCCACTAAACCAGTACTGTAATGTCTAGAAAAGTGGCGGCGGTCAAAATAAAAGCGCCCCCATCAAATTGAAAATACTTAGGGTTAGGCTTTATTGACCCTGGGTCCAGGTCCATATAGGATGGCACCTGGGTCCAGATTTGGACCGCGGCCCACCTGTCAGTGACCTGTACCCTAGACACTAAAATCCGAAATGACAAGCGGCCGTCTGATCCCGTTCTTCAGTTTCATGCAATGTAAGGCCGAATGCAATAAAGTGATATCAGTGAATTTTTAATTTTTGAGTATATGAGCACATTATCAGCCAGATACCCAGTACTGGTATCGGTAATGGTGCATCCCTACTTAGATCTAAAGTAACTGAACCCAGATGAGCACCAGAACATGTTTCTTCTTCTGTTGCCAGGTGAACTGTCTTAAGCCTTTGTTGTCTCACGTCTCCGTTTATGTGTCTGCAGGCTAGTGATGCAGAGGAGCGTGCACGTGAGCGTGCTCAGGCTGCAGAGCTGAGGGTTTCCGGTCTGGAGCAGCGGGTCTCTGAACTGTCCGAGGTTCTGGGTTCCTGTGAGAAGACAAGGCAGAGAGACCAGCAAACGGCTCAGAGGCTCAGAGACCGGATCCTGCAGCTCGACACCGAGAACAAAACACTTGCAATCGCCGCCTCCAGCAGGACGGCTTCTGACCTGATCGTGGACGAGTCGCAGCTGGACGTCGGCTTGCTGAAGGAGAAGCTGGAGAAGGTTAGGAAGCTGCTGCTGCTGGCTGCTCAGAGGAACCCGGACCCAAACATCCAGAACCTGACGGAGGCTGAGGTGGAGACGGGCGGAGACAAACGCTCAGCGCTTTTCTACCAGCAGGAGCTGCGGCAAGTCAAAGACGAGTTTGAGCGCTACAAGCTGCGAGCGCAGGTGGTCCTGAAGAACAAGAATACCAAAGATGGCTGCCAGGCGAAGGAGCTGGAGGAAATCCGGGATCAGCTGGCCGAGCTGAAGGAGAAGTACATCAACCTGCGGATCCACGGTGATGAGGCCGAGGCCCGACACCATCGTGAGCTAGAAGAGCGGCAGCAGCAGGCGGCGGCCCTGCAGCAGACGCACAAACAGGAATTGGAGCGGTTGGAGGCGCTGCACCGTGACAACCTGCTGCGACTGGAGGCAGAGCTTCACAAACAGAGAGAGAGAACCATGGCGCTGCTGGATGAGAAGGACCAGGAACTCGAGAGGCTGCGAGCCACCGCCCTCAGCTACAGCAGTGACACCGACAAGATGGCCGCTGCCGACAGCTACTCCCCGCAGAGCGAGGGTGACATCATCAGCCAGGCCCTACGGCGGGCCACGCCCAACGAGCCCACGCTACTGCTGTATGCCGAGCAGCTGGCCAGGAAGGAGGTGGAGGTGGGCGGACTGCGTCGGCAAAAACACCGGCTGGAGGACGACATCCATCAGCTGCAGGCGAAGCTCATCGCTAACGGAGAGCGCCACGACGAGGAGGTGACGCAGCTGCGGGGACAACTGGACAAACTGGTGCGAGACCGAAGCAGAGAGGGCGCCAACATGGAGTACCTGAAGAATGTCATCTACAAGTTCCTGACACTGCAGGACACTAGCGGGAGGCAGCAGACACTCACCGCCATCCTGACCATCCTCCACTTCAGCCCACAGGAGAAACACAGCGTGATGAAGCTGCAGGCGGCGAGCTGGTGGAGCGCCAGTAAGAGATGAGAAACACATGAAGAAGAAATTGATCATCTCACTAACACAGCTGACAAACCTCAGACTGGTATGAAATATATTAACATGAAGGGACCATTCTCTCCTGATGATGTTTAAATGAATAGAAAAACTGAATGGAGTTTGGTTTGTGTCAGCTGCTCAGAGCTGTGTGTAAGTGTATGAATCTATAAACAATATAAATATTTAACACTGTGAGGAAGCGTTCAGATCACCTCAGATCACTCGTGTGGATATTTTTGATTCTCTGTTCAAATTAAAATATTTTTTCTTCTTCACAAAATCTCTTTGTTCCTTCAGATGTTCACGTGTTTCACAGCCGAGCAGTTTTCACCTCAACATCAACACTGTTCCTCTTTTTTTACCTTCCATTCAAACTCAGCTGGACAATTTCTTGAAGGAAAATGCAGAAATAAATTAAATATGAGTGATCAGAAGAAATGACCTAAAATACACCTTATAAAATTTTACCCCCATTTTAACGACAAAGTCACAATGTGAACATGAGTCAGGTTTTACAGTTCAAACTCATTTTTTGACAGACAGTTTGGGAGAAAAATAAAAAACAACTCTACAATCTTATTAATATAACTGTTATCATTAATATTGTTAATATTAGTGTGGGTTACATTCACTGAGTTCAGTCTATGAGGCAGAAACAATTATAATCCAACAGAAATATTGTGGCATTTAAACTTCATGGTGATGTCATCACTAATAATCATCAGTGTTATTATTGATCTGTTTGTCTTCAGCTGATTTTTATTAAAACATTGTCTATCATATCAAACACTTGAAGCTGAAATCGAGTGAAAAAGTAATTAATCGACAACATACGACAGCGTGTCAAGACTGTGAGTGTTTCTGAGAACTGAGACAATATTCTGCAAAAATGTTTCACAGTTTGAGAATAAAGTTTGGAACGGAGAGAGAATCATAAGAATAAAGCTGTTTATTTGTATGTTGGGGAAGTCGTCCTCATAATGTTTACTCTTCTTCTCATGACTGAGTTTTTATTTATTTATCATTTAGTGTCAAAACTTCATATAACAAACAGCAGCTGGAACCTGAAACATCTCATCGCAAGTGAACTGAATGAAGGCGTCAAGATGAACTCATTTCACTGATCTTCTGTGAAGGTGATTTTCTGTTTACACAAGAGGTGTCAGTGTGTATCCAGTGTGTATCCAGTGTGTATCCAGTGTGTATCCAGTGTGTATTCAGTGTGTATTCAGTACAGTCTGCAGGTCTTCAGGCAGCGAGCTGATGATGGAATTTATGAAAGCATCCAGTTTGTCCAAAACGCCGTCTTTCACCTGCAGCTGCTGCCGTCGAGCTTTAATCTGAGAAACAGTCAGAAACACACTTCCTGTTTTAAACTCACAGGTGATTAGGGTCAGTCATGTATTTTGAATTTTAAAAATGGACTAATCGATGAGAGAATGAGAAAGTTAAAACATTAAGTCAATACATTTAAACGAAAAACAAGTCTCTTATATTTTTATTGTTAGCATGTTGGCATCCCTCATCTTACCTCTCCATTTTTCCTTTTGGGTTTCAGATCCTGATTAACTCACCAGTTTCTCTCTGAGCTTCAGAATAAGGTCGACGATTTCCACCTCAGACTTGTCTTTGGTCCAACCCAGCAGGTCCTTCAGAACATGAGATCATCATCATGTTTACAGATGTTTAACAGCTGCTCACAGGAGTTTACAGTCCAACCAGCCATGAGACCAGATGGTAAATTCAAGTCACCGGTCTCTGGACTGAAATAACTGATTCATGATATTATCCTGATTTTCCTAAAATAATAAATCAAAATATGTGGGGACTGGACTTTTAGTTGGAGACTGGACTTTTAGTAGGAGACTGGACTTTTAGTTGGAGACTGGACTTTTAGTAGGAGACTGGACTTTTAGAAGGAGACTGGACTTTTAGTTGGAGACTGGACTTTTAGAAGGAGACTGGACTTTTAGTTGGAGACTGGACTTTTAGTTGGAGACTGGACTTTTAGTTGGAGACTGGACTTTTAGTTGGAGACTGGACTTTTAGTAGGAGACTGGACTTTTAGTAGGAGACTGGACTTTTAGTTGGAGACTGGACTTTTAGTTGGAGACTGGACTTTTAGTAGGAGACTGGACTTTTAGTTGGAGACTGGACTTTTAGTAGGAGACTGGACTTTTAGTTGGAGACTGGACTTTTAGTAGGAGACTGGACTTTTAGTAGGAGACTGGACTTTTAGTTGGAGACTGGACTTTGAGTTGGAGACTGGACTTTTAGAAGGAGACTGGACTGAGTAGGAGACTGGACTTTTAGTAGGAGACTGGACTTTTAGAAGGAGACTGGACTTTGAGTAGGAGACTGGACTTTGAGTAGGAGACTGGACTTTGAGTAGGAGACTGGACTTTGAGTAGGAGACTGGACTTTGAGTAGGAGACTGGACTTTTAGTTGGAGACTGGACTTTTAGTTGGAGACTGGACTTTTAGTTGGAGACTGGACTTTTAGTAGGAGACTGGACTTTTAGAAGGAGACTGGACTTTTAGTTGGAGACTGGACTTTTAGAAGGAGACTGGACTTTTAGTTGGAGACTGGACTTTTAGTAGGAGACTGGACTTTTAGTTGGAGACTGGACTTTTAGTAGGAGACTGGACTTTTAGTTGGAGACTGGACTTTTAGTAGGAGACTGGACTTTTAGTTGGAGACTGGACTTTTAGTAGGAGACTGGACTTTGAGTTGGAGACTGGACTTTTAGAAGGAGACTGGACTTTGAGTTGGAGACTGGACTTTTAGTAGGAGACTGGACTTTTAGTTGGAGACTGGACTTTTAGTAGGAGACTGGACTTTTAGAAGGAGACTGGACTTTGAGTAGGAGACTGGACTTTTAGAAGGAGACTGGACTTTGAGTAGGAGACTGGACTTTGAGTAGGAGACTGGACTTTGAGTAGGAGACTGGACTTTTAGTTGGAGACTGGACTTTTAGTTGGAGACTGGACTTTTAGTTGGAGACTGGACTTTTAGTAGGAGACTGGACTTTTAGTAGGAGACTGGACTTTTAGAAGGAGACTGGACTTTTAGTAGGAGACTGGACTTTTAGTTGGAGACTGGACTTTTAGTAGGAGACTGGACTTTGAGTTGGAGACTGGACTTTTAGTTGGAGACTGGACTTTTAGTAGGAGACTGGACTTGGAGTTGGAGACTGGACTTTGAGTTGGAGACTGGACTTTTAGTTGGAGACTGGACTTTTAGTAGGAGACTGGACTTTGAGTTGGAGACTGGACTTTTAGTTGGAGACTGGACTTTTAGTAGGAGACTGGACTTTTAGTTGGAGACTGGACTTTGAGTTGGAGACTGGACTTTTAGTAGGAGACTGGACTTTGAGTTGGAGACTGGACTTTTAGTAGGAGACTGGACTTTGAGTTGGAGACTGGACTTTTAGTTGGAGACTGGACTTTTAGTTGGAGACTGGACTTTTAGTTGGAGACTGGACTTTGAGTTGGAGACTGGACTTTTAGTTGGAGACTGCACTTTTAGTTGGAGACTGGACTTTTAGAATGAGACTGGACTTTTAGTAGGAGACTGGACTTTTAGAAGGAGACTGGACTTTTAGTAGGAGACTGGACTTTGAGTAGGAGACTGGACTTTTAGTAGGAGACTGGACTTTGAGTAGGAGACTGGACTTTTAGTAGGAGACTGGACTTTTAGAAGGAGACTGGACTTTTAGTTGGAGACTGGACTTTGAGTTGGAGACTGGACTTTGAGTAGGAGACTGGACTTTTAGTTGGAGACTGGACTTTTAGTTGGAGACTGGACTTTGAGTAGGAGACTGGACTTTGAGTAGGAGACTGGACTTTTAGAAGGAGACTGGACTTTTAGTAGGAGACTGGACTTTTAGAAGGAGACTGGACTTTTAGTAGGAGACTGGACTTTGAGTAGGAGACTGGACTTTGAGTTGGAGACTGGACTTTTAGTTGGAGACTGGACTTTTAGTAGGAGACTGGACTTTTAGTTGGAGACTGGACTTTTAGTAGGAGACTGGACTTTTAGTTGGAGACTGGACTTTTAGTTGCAGACTGGACTTTTAGTTGCAGACTGGACTTTTAGTAGGAGACTGGACTTTTAGAAGGAGACTGGACTTTTAGTAGGAGACTGGACTTTTAGTTGGAGACTGGACTTTTAGTAGGAGACTGGACTTTGAGTTGGAGACTGGACTTTTAGTTGGAGACTGGACTTTTAGTAGGAGACTGGACTTTGAGTTGGAGACTGGACTTTGAGTTGGAGACTGGACTTTTAGTTGGAGACTGGACTTTTAGTAGGAGACTGGACTTTGAGTTGGAGACTGGACTTTTAGTTGGAGACTGGACTTTTAGTAGGAGACTGGACTTTTAGTTGGAGACTGGACTTTTAGAAGGAGACTGGACTTTTAGTTGGAGACTGGACTTTGAGTTGGAGACTGGACTTTTAGTAGGAGACTGGACTTTGAGTTGGAGACTGGACTTTTAGTTGGAGACTGGACTTTAGTTGGAGACTGGACTTTTAGTTGGAGACTGGACTTTGAGTTGGAGACTGGACTTTTAGTTGGAGACTGCACTTTTAGTTGGAGACTGGACTTTTAGTAGGAGACTGGACTTTGAGTTGGAGACTGGACTTTGAGTTGGAGACTGGACTTTTAGAAGGAGACTGGACTTTTAGTTGGAGACTGGACTTTTAGTAGGAGACTGGACTTTGAGTTGGAGACTGGACTTTTAGAAGGAGACTGGACTTTTAGTTGGAGACTGGACTTTGAGTTGGAGACTGGACTTTTAGTTGAGACTGGACTTGAGTTGGAGACTGGACTTTTAGTAGGAGACTGGACTTTTAGTTGGAGACTGGACTTTTAGAAGGAGACTGGACTTTGAGTTGGAGACTGGACTTTGAGTTGGAGACTGGACTTTTAGTTGGAGACTGGACTTTGAGTTGGAGACTGGACTTTGAGTTGGAGACTGGACTTTTAGAAGGAGACTGGACTTTTAGTTGGAGACTGGACTTTGAGTTGGAGACTGGACTTTGAGTTGGAGACTGGACTTTGAGTTGGAGACTGGACTTTGAGTTGGAGACTGGACTTTTAGAAGGAGACTGGACTTTGAGTTGGAGACTGGACTTTTAGTTGGAGACTGGACTTTTAGAAGGAGACTGGACTTTTAATTGGAGACTGGACTTTGAGTTGGAGACTGGACTTTTAGAAGGAGACTGGACTTTGAGTTGGAGACTGGACTTTTAGTAGGAGACTGGACTTTTAGTTGGAGACTGGACTTTTAGTAGGAGACTGGACTTTTAGTAGGAGACTGGACTTTTAGTAGGAGACTGGACTTTGAGTTGGAGACTGGACTTTTAGAAGGAGACTGGACTTTTAGTTGGAGACTGGACTTTGAGTTGGAGACTGGACTTTGAGTAGGAGACTGGACTTTTAGTAGGAGACTAGACTTTTAGAAGGAGACTGGACTTTTAGTTGGAGACTGGACTTTTAGTAGGAGACTGGACTTTTAGTAGGAGACTGGACTTTTAGTAGGAGACTGGACTTTGAGTAGGAGACTGGACTTTTAGAAGGAGACTGGACTTTTAGTAGGAGACTGGACTTTTAGAAGGAGACTGGACTTTTAGTAGGAGACTGGACTTTTAGTTGGAGACTGGACTTTTAGTTGGAGACTGGACTTTTAGTAGGAGACTGGACTTTTAGTTGGAGACTGGACTTTTAGTAGGAGACTGGACTTTTAGTAGGAGACTGGACTTTTAGTAGGAGACTGGACTTTTAGTTGCAGACTGGACTTTTAGTAGGAGACTGGACTTTTAGTTGGAGACTGGACTTTTAGTAGGAGACTGGACTTTTAGTTGGAGACTGGACTTTTAGTAGGAGACTGGACTTTGAGTTGGAGACTGGACTTTTAGTTGGAGACTGGACTTTTAGTAGGAGACTGGACTTTGAGTTGGAGACTGGACTTTGAGTTGGAGACTGGACTTTTAGTTGGAGACTGGACTTTTAGTAGGAGACTGGACTTTGAGTTGGAGACTGGACTTTTAGTAGGAGACTGGACTTTGAGTTGGAGACTGGACTTTTAGTAGGAGACTGGACTTTGAGTTGGAGACTGGACTTTTAGTTGGAGACTGGACTTTTAGTTGGAGACTGGACTTTGAGTTGGAGACTGGACTTTTAGTTGGAGACTGCACTTTTAGTTGGAGACTGGACTTTTAGTAGGAGACTGGACTTTGAGTTGGAGACTGGACTTTGAGTTGGAGACTGGACTTTTAGAAGGAGACTGGACTTTTAGTTGGAGACTGGACTTTGAGTTGGAGACTGGACTTTTAGAAGGAGACTGGACTTTGAGTTGGAGACTGGACTTTTAGTTGGAGACTGGACTTTTAGTTGGAGACTGGACTTTTAGTTGGAGACTGGACTTTTAGTAGGAGACTGGACTTTTAGTTGGAGACTGGACTTTTAGAAGGAGACTGGACTTTTAGTTGGAGACTGGACTTTAGTAGGAGACTGGACTTTAGTTGGAGACTGGACTTTGAGTTGGAGACTGGACTTTTAGTAGGAGACTGGACTTTTAGTTGGAGACTGGACTTTTAGAAGGAGACTGGACTTTGAGTTTGAGACTGGACTTTGAGTTGGAGACTGGACTTTTAGTTGGAGACTGGACTTTGAGTTGGAGACTGGACTTTGAGTTGGAGACTGGACTTTTAGAAGGAGACTGGACTTTTAGTTGGAGACTGGACTTTGAGTTGGAGACTGGACTTTGAGTTGGAGACTGGACTTTGAGTTGGAGACTGGACTTTTAGAAGGAGACTGGACTTTTAGTTGGAGACTGGACTTTGAGTTGGAGACTGGACTTTTAGTTGGAGACTGGACTTTTAGTTGGAGACTGGACTTTTAGTAGGAGACTGGACTTTTAGTAGGAGACTGGACTTTTAGTAGGAGACTGGACTTTGAGTTGGAGACTGGACTTTTAGAAGGAGACTGGACTTTTAGTTGGAGACTGGACTTTGAGTTGGAGAGTGGACTTTTAGTTGGAGACTGGACTTTGAGTTGGAGACTGGACTTTTAGAAGGAGACTGGACTTTTAGTTGGAGACTGGACTTTGAGTTGGAGACTGGACTTTTAGTTGGAGACTGGACTTTTAGTTGGAGACTGGACTTTTAGTAGGAGACTGGACTTTTAGTAGGAGACTGGACTTTGAGTTGGAGACTGGACTTTTAGAAGGAGACTGGACTTTTAGTTGGAGACTGGACTTTGAGTTGGAGACTGGACTTTTAGTTGGAGACTGGACTTTGAGTTGGAGACTGGACTTTTAGTTGGAGACTGGACTTTTAGTAGGAGACTGGACTTTGAGTTGGAGACTGGACTTTTAGTAGGAGACTGGACTTTGAGTTGGAGACTGGACTTTTAGTAGGAGACTGGACTTTGAGTTGGAGACTGGACTTTTAGTTGGAGACTGGACTTTTAGTTGGAGACTGGACTTTGAGTTGGAGACTGGACTTTTAGTTGGAGACTGCACTTTTAGTTGGAGACTGGACTTTTAGTAGGAGACTGGACTTTGAGTTGGAGACTGGACTTTGAGTTGGAGACTGGACTTTTAGAAGGAGACTGGACTTTTAGTTGGAGACTGGACTTTGAGTTGGAGACTGGACTTTTAGAAGGAGACTGGACTTTGAGTTGGAGACTGGACTTTTAGTTGGAGACTGGACTTTTAGTTGGAGACTGGACTTTTAGTAGGAGACTGGACTTTTAGTTGGAGACTGGACTTTTAGAAGGAGACTGGACTTTTAGTTGGAGACTGGACTTTTAGTAGGAGACTGGACTTTTAGTTGGAGACTGGACTTTGAGTTGGAGACTGGACTTTTAGTAGGAGACTGGACTTTTAGTTGGAGACTGGACTTTTAGAAGGAGACTGGACTTTGAGTTTGAGACTGGACTTTGAGTTGGAGACTGGACTTTTAGTTGGAGACTGGACTTTGAGTTGGAGACTGGACTTTGAGTTGGAGACTGGACTTTTAGAAGGAGACTGGACTTTTAGTTGGAGACTGGACTTTGAGTTGGAGACTGGACTTTTAGTTGGAGACTGGACTTTGAGTTGGAGACTGGACTTTTAGAAGGAGACTGGACTTTTAGTTGGAGACTGGACTTTGAGTTGGAGACTGGACTTTTAGTTGGAGACTGGACTTTTAGTTGGAGACTGGACTTTAGTAGGAGACTGGACTTTTAGTAGGAGACTGGACTTTTAGTAGGAGACTGGACTTTGAGTTGGAGACTGGACTTTTAGAAGGAGACTGGACTTTTAGTTGGAGACTGGACTTTGAGTTGGAGACTGGACTTTTAGTTGGAGACTGGACTTTGAGTTGGAGACTGGACTTTTAGAAGGAGACTGGACTTTTAGTTGGAGACTGGACTTTGAGTTGGAGACTGGACTTTTAGTTGGAGACTGGACTTTTAGTTGGAGACTGGACTTTTAGTAGGAGACTGGACTTTTAGTAGGAGACTGGACTTTGAGTTGGAGACTGGACTTTTAGAAGGAGACTGGACTTTTAGTTGGAGACTGGACTTTGAGTTGGAGACTGGACTTTGAGTTGGAGACTGGACTTTGAGTTGGAGACTGGACTTTTAGTTGGAGACTGGACTTTTAGAAGGAGACTGGACTTTTAGTAGGAGACTGGACTTTTAGTAGGAGACTGGACTTTGAGTAGGAGACTGGACTTTTAGTTGGAGACTGGACTTTTAGTTGGAGACTGGACTTTGAGTAGGAGACTGGACTTTGAGTAGGAGACTGGACTTTTAGAAGTCGACTGGACTTTTAGTAGGAGACTGGACTTTTAGAAGGAGACTGGACTTTTAGTAGGAGACTGGACTTTGAGTAGGAGACTGGACTTTGAGTTGGAGACTGGACTTTTAGTTGGAGACTGGACTTTTAGTAGGAGACTGGACTTTTAGTTGGAGACTGGACTTTTAGTAGGAGACTGGACTTTTAGTAGGAGACTGGACTTTTAGTAGGAGACTGGACTTTTAGAAGGAGACTGGACTTTTAGTAGGAGACTGGACTTTTAGTTGGAGACTGGACTTTTAGTAGGAGACTGGACTTTGAGTTGGAGACTGGACTTTTAGTTGGAGACTGGACTTTTAGTAGGAGACTGGACTTTGAGTTGGAGACTGGACTTTGAGTTGGAGACTGGACTTTTAGTTGGAGACTGGACTTTTAGTAGGAGACTGGACTTTGAGTTGGAGACTGGACTTTTAGTTGGAGACTGGACTTTTAGTAGGAGACTGGACTTTTAGTTGGAGACTGGACTTTTAGAAGGAGACTGGACTTTTAGTTGGAGACTGGACTTTGAGTTGGAGACTGGACTTTGAGTTGGAGACTGGACTTTTAGTTGGAGACTGGACTTTTAGTTGGAGACTGGACTTTTAGAAGGAGACTGGACTTTTAGTAGGAGACTGGACTTTTAGTAGGAGACTGGACTTTGAGTTGGAGACTGGACCTTGAGTTGGAGACTGGACTTTTAGTAGGAGACTGGACTTTGAGTTGGAGACTGGACTTTTAGTTGGAGACTGGACTTTGAGTTGGAGACTGGACTTTTAGTAGGAGACTGGACTTTGAGTTGGAGACTGGACTTTTAGTAGGAGACTGGACTTTTAGTAGGAGACTGGACTTTTAGTAGGAGACTGGACTTTGAGTTGGAGACTGGACTTTTAGAAGGAGACTGGACTTTGAGTTGGAGACTAGACTTTTAGTTGGAGACTGGACTTTTAGTAGGAGACTGGACTTTGAGTTGGAGACTGGACTTTTAGTTGGAGACTGGACTTTTAGTAGGAGACTGGACTTTGAGTTGGAGACTGGACTTTGAGTTGGAGACTGGACTTTTAGTTGGAGACTGGACTTTTAGTAGGAGACTGGACTTTTAGTAGGAGACTGGACTTTGAGTTGGAGACTGGACTTTTAGTTGGAGACTGGACTTTTAGTAGGAGACTGGACTTTTAGTTGGAGACTGGACTTTTAGAAGGAGACTGGACTTTTAGTTGGAGACTGGACTTTGAGTTGGAGACTGGACTTTTAGTAGGAGACTGGACTTTTAGTAGGAGACTGGACTTTTCGTAGGAGACTGGACTTTGAGTTGGAGACTGGACTTTTAGAAGGAGACTGGACTTTGAGTTGGAGACTAGACTTTTAGTTGGAGACTGGACTTTTAGTTGGAGACTGGACTTTGAGTTGGAGACTGGACTTTTAGTTGGAGACTGGACTTTTAGAAGGAGACTGGACTTTTAGTTGGAGACTGGACTTTTAGTTGGAGACTGGACTTTTAGTTGGAGACTGGTCTTTTCTGACTGCTTGATGAAGCTACTCACAGCGTCACAGATGACCTCCAGGTGAAGACTCTCCAGTTTCTGAGTCATCTCTTTGTGTCGATGTCGATACCATCCATCAAAATTCTGAGACCTGAAGAACTTCCTGTCAACAGGTCAAAGAACACCTGTTAATCTGTGTTGTCTTCAGTAAACAAATTATAGTAAAAGATCTCTAAATTACAACTTAATTCTCAGTATCTGTTGTCCAGCAGACACCTGAGTGGCTCACCTGTACAGTCCCATCCAATCACCTTTAAGCCCTGAGGTCAGCTGCGGCCCGGTGTGATCCAGAGTCGTCATGAACTCGTCCTGACTGAAGGGTCGAATCTGAGGAGGAGTCTAAACACACAAAAACAACTTGTATCAGCTAGGTGTCAAACTGATGACATCACTGTGAGGTCATCACACACTTCCAGTTTACCTTCCATGGCGTCACTGATCTCTGCAGAGGCATCAGGCTTGCCATGTACCGCTCCTAACACACAAGACACAAGGTTTACACTCAGTACAACAGGGTCAGATGTCCTGCTCTGTGATTGGATGAATAGGATGAGTCATAATGATGTCATCAAGAGGAATCCTCTAAAGGCAGGAACACACCGGCCCAACCGTTGGACATCTGAAGCATTTGGAGAGACTCGGACGAGGTCGGGAACAAATCTGTTTGGTGTGTTCAGCTGCGTTGGAGCTTTCGGAGCTGCACGGACGTTGTCTGATCCGATTCAACATGCGAAGTCTGAGGAGGTTGGCTGTCAGCCGTCTGAGCCATTAGATTCTCTGATTGGCTGTGTGCTAGCGAATCAGCGCGGTGTGTAGGAGGGGCGGAATACTGTGATGCGCTTTGGTTTTCTACGCACTCCTTTCCGTCATTTCTTGTTTTCATGTTTTGGAGTACTGGCATGAGACTAGCTGTTTTATGTCCGTTCAGGACGAATTAAACTGTGTTCGTTTGGTAATGCCTAGCTGCATGTTTAGTATGCAGCTGTTTTTGTCTGAAATAGTTAAGTTTTGTTTTGATCGAAAGTAAATAGAGTTGCGTGCATAAACCTCTAGTCCAGCGTCTTTTAACTCTTTTAATCTCGGGCAAGCACAGAACGTACACGCTACTGTGGAGCTGGCAGCATGTGGAAGCGGTGTGTTCAATGCCACTTTTCTGCCGAACGGGTCAGGCGAGAAGCAACAGAGTGGTCGGATAAAGGCAGCTGGCTGTTGGTTTGAGTCCGGGCGGTGTGTGGGGGCCTTAATGATAATAATGAATCTCATCATGTTGTGACATCACTGATGGCCGTAGAGTCACATGACTATCAGTTACATGTCTATAACATGTGACACACTGCACTAAATAGTTACAGTGAGACAGGAAGTGACACGTGTAGTCACCAGGCAGAGTTGTTGTGATGTGATTGGCTGTTTCCTCACCAGTGGGATGATGAAGCTCTGAGTCAGTTCTAATAGGTGCCTCCTCAGGATGGCGCTCTGAACCTCTGACGGTCTCTTCCTCTGGATGCCCTGAGGGCAGGTGAGAGACAGAGTGAGAGGGCAGAAGACATGTTTCTATCCCGATGTTCATACCTGTTCATACCAGGTGTTTGCTTACCTTCAGTAGGCGTTTGATCAGGATCTTGTCTTTGTGCAGAAACGTCTTGTAGGCGGTGTATATTCCTGCACACAGGAACTCGACAGTTACCAAAACAAACAGGACTTTATTCTGAAGCACACCAATGAACACAGTGAGTCATGTGACCTGGTTTAGTGTCCAGAGTCTTCAGTTTGGACAGCTTCTTCACCTTCACCTGTTTAGGCAAATCACCTGAGAAAGACAGGCGATTAACTATTATATCATCACTTCATTTATTATTATGATTATTAATAATAATCATAATAATAATAATAATAATATGTTACCCGCCATCTTGATTTCTCCCAGTCGGACCACATGAGGCCAGTTCTGAAAAGTCTTAATGAAGAACGGATTGGTGACGCCCAGAACCACGTTAGGTCTGCAGACAGGTGAAATGGAAAGCTGATGGTGAGTTCAGGTGAGTTCAGGTGTGTGTGTTCAGGTGTGTGTGTTCAGGTGTGTGAGTTCAGGTGTGTGAGTTCAGGTGTGTGTGTTCAGGTGTGTGAGTTCAGGTGTGTGTGTTCAGGTGAGTTCAGGTGTGTGTGTTCAGGTGTGTGAGTTCAGGTGAGTTCAGGTGAGTTCAGGTGTGTGTGTTCAGGTGTGTGTGTTCAGGTGTGTGTGTTCAGGTGTGTGTGTTCAGGTGTGTGAGTTCAGGTGTGTGTGTGTTAAGGTGAGTTCAGGTGATTTTAGGTGTGTGTGTTCAGGTAAGTTCAGGTGTGTGTGACTCACGGGGCCTGGGTCCTGGTGGTGTACTCTCTGAACTCGCTGTCGTGGATGGTGAAATAAGGACGAAAGTCGCAGCAGAACTTCAGAGGACTGATGGAGCTGAGAGAGAGAGAGAGAGGGAGGACTCTGTTACCACGGCAACAACACAACAACACTGCTCTCTGATTGGCTGCCAGGAGCGCCAGATCAGCAGGATAAATAATGTGGGTTCTGACTTCAGCAATCTAAAATGGGTGAAAGGTGACAGGTGCCTGTTTCGTCACATTAATGACATCCACCAGTTTTTTTGTCAACCAGTCTGACAAACTCCAGGACGTTGACCAATAGGACCACAGAGCTCTTCAGCTGTAACCATGGTGACGTAACAGAGGAAGATGTTACGGTATCACACATTATTTTCTTCATTATCTGACTTTAAACTTGTATTATGAGAACAGCTGATTAACAGTTATTGATAATCTCCTGATCAATGAGTGACTGTTGAGCTTTTTTTTTCTTCTGTCACACAAAAACAAAATCATCAAAATAATCCAGTTTTTACAGAATCTCCAGCAGAGTTCTGATTGGCTGTTCAGGTACCTGACAAGAGCCAGCACAGTCTCCGAGGAGATGGTGGGAGACGGCGCCATGACGACCAGCGGTTCTCCCAGCAACGTGAGCTCCCAGAGGATGTGCAGGTGGATCAGGACCGACTGGAAACACCTAGCACAGGTCAGAGGGAGGAGAAAATATTAAATACTGTTCACGAACATGATTCAGTTAATCATCAATAAATCCTGATCAATATCCACTCAGTTTGGTTTATTCTTGTTTTATTAATCTAATCAATTAGAGATGTTCCGATACAGACTGCCGAGCTGATAGCAGCGTGTGTTCTGTAACAGCTGTAGATTCTACTAAACCTGACTGGTGTGATATTATTGCTCTCGTTGTTTGTTCTGATCCAGAGAATGATGACACACAACATTCTTCAATTAATGTTGAGTTGATCAGAACCGGAAAATCCCAAAGAAAAAAATCCAGAAATAAATAACAATTTCTTTTAAAACTGGTAAAGTGCAGCCACTTTTTAAATAGAAAAGTTGAAAACAGTGTTGCAACAGCAACTTTAAATAGATCTAGAAATTAATAATTCCCTTAAAACGTACTCACAGCAGTGAAGCCAGTGTGCTGGCCCAGTGTGCTGGCCCAGTGTGCTGGCCCAGTGTGCTGGCCCAGCAAAGACATGCTGGAGGTCCAGATGTCAGTGGTACAGCTGATCGCCTGCTCGTCTTTCAGCCCTCATGAAATGTTCCCTCACCTTCTCATAACATTTGGGGATGCAGTTTCACAGTGGTTTTCCAAAGTGATGCGTCTTCAGACACTTTATAAGGTTTCTGGTGTTGAACCTCTGAACTGCAGCCTGACATACTGAACGCGTGGCTGTTTTTACTGGTGGGGTTACTGACAGTATTATTATAATATAATATGTATTATAATATTGCTCAATAGCTGAAATGCTCTCTTGCATGAAATCAACGTCTTCTTCTTCGCCGCTCTAAAAACAACAGTTGCCCGGGGCAGAACAGAACAACTTCCTGTGCTGCTTTTATCTCATCGAACAATAATTGATCTCCGGTGTGTAACGTTAAGCAGAGCTAGCAGAGCTAACAGAGCTAACAGAGCTAGCAGAGCGACCTGGGACGTAGCAGGGTCCCGTTTTCTAAAACTAGCCTTGATGTCGGATCAGTGCATAGACTCACGTACTCGGCCGATACCGATACCTGCCTTTTAGGCAGCATTTCCTGATACTGGTATCAGAATCAGAACAACTTGACAACAACATATTTTTCACAAAACTAGAGATAATTAAGAAATTAAGAAACATAGCATAACATAAACATTTTCCTTAATTTAACTTTGGGTATGCGTCATGTTTCAGATGAGTAGTGAACAAATGATAATAAATTACTTGAAGAGGTCCAGCTCGTGGATGGTGGGCAGCACCGTCGGAGTTGGCAGGAGGTCCTGAGGAGATGAAATAAAACTTTATTGTTCGTTGACACTCACACTAAGCCCAGCTGCTCTGTACCGTGCTGAAGCCTGCTGGCCCCCGCCGGGCCTGAGCAGGGTTACCTCTGGTACATACGTCATGATGTCGTGGTGCATTGCAGCACAATGAAGATCACAGAGAACTTACTGACTTTTTTGTGACTCATTTTGTGTTGTTTTGGTCGTAGACAGCCTCTCACACTGCTGGATTTCTTGATTATGCAAGGCGGCTTGAAACACATGATTATACTTCATGCCCACTCTGTGACCCGTGTCTGTGCTCGTGCATGAGGAACCATAGCGTGCAGAAGCACACCTCTTTCAACCGGCAAGGGCCACGGAAGTGTACAGTACTTGAGCAAGTTACGGACCACCTGGTGTGAGTGTGTCCTCAGTGTGTCATCTCCTGTTCCTCACCTGTGTGGTCGTCTGTCTGACTGGACTTCCTCCTGGTTTGTCCGTTTTTGAAGGAATCCGCACCTGTAAAATAACAATAATCAAAATCAAACAGAAAATCTTTATTTTTCTCTTAAGGTTAAAATTCATTTCAGGTTCTCACATAAATATCTTCTTTGATCAACCATCGCTCTTAACTTCTCACCTGTAAAACCACGCCCATCACCGGCAGGTTCAGGGTCAGTCCAGGTACGGGTGAAGGCCATTGATCGATCTCGTTACACACTGTGAGACATCATCATTATTATTATTTCAATCTGAGCCGTCCGTGTTATGATGTAAGCATGATATCGTCACCTGCTTCCAGACAGGGCTCGAGCTTCTCGAAAAACTCAGGAGCAACGATCTGCAGCAGCGAGTGGAACAGGTGAGTATACGGCAACCTGGAGACCAGCACCAGAGACTGGAACACAGAGTCACAGTGAGCGGTCACACTGTCAACATCATGAACTCTGTAACATTTGAAGTACAGATATGAGTAGGTGTGAACAGGTGTGGGGAGGTGTGAACAGGTGTTGGTAGGTGTGAACAGGTGTGAGTAGGTGTGAACAGGTGTGGGGAGGTGTGAACAGGTGTTGGTAGGTGTGAACAGGTGTGAGTAGGTGTGAACAGGTATGAGTAGGTGTGAACAGGTGTGGGGAGGTGTGAGCAGGTGTGGGGAGGTGTGAACAGGTGTTGGTAGGTGTGAACAGGTGTGAGTAGGTGTGAACAGGTATGAGTAGGTGTGAACAGGTGTGGGGAGGTGTGAACAGGTGTGGGTAGGTGTGAACAGGTGTGAGTAGATGTGAACAGGTGTGAGTAGGTGTGAACAGGTGTGGGTAGGTGTGAACAGGTGTGAGTAGATGTGAACAGGTGTGAGTAGGTGTGAACAGGTATGAGTAGGTGTGAACAGATGTGGGTAGGTGTGCACAGGTGTGAGTATGTGTGAACAGTGTGAACAGGTGTGGGTAGGTGTGAACAGGTGTGGGTAGGTGTGAACAGGTGTTGGTAGGTGTGAACAGGTATGAGTAGATGTGAACAGGTGTGGGTAGGTGTGAACAGGTGTGAGTAGGTGTGAACAGGTGTGAGTAGGTGTGAACAGGTGTTGGTAGGTGTGAACAGGTGTGAGTATGTGTGAACAGTGTGAACAGGTGTGGGTAGGTGTGAACAGGTGTTGGTAGGTGTGAACAGGTATGAGTAGGTGTGAACAGGTATGAATAGATGTGAACAGGTGTGGGTAGGTGTGAACAGGTGTTGGTAGGTGTGAACAGGTATGAGTAGGTGTGAACAGGTGTGAATAGATGTGAACAGGTGTGGGTAGGTGTGAACAGGTGTGGGTAGGTGTGAACAGGTATGAATAGATGTGAACAGGTGTGGGTAGGTGTGAACAGGTGTTGGTAGGTGTGAACAGGTATGAGTAGGTGTGAACAGGTATGAGTAGGTGTGAACAGGTATGAATAGATGTGAACAGGTGTGGGTAGGTGTGAACAGGTGTGAGTAGGTGTGAACAGGTGTGGGTAGGTGTGAACAGGTGTTGGTAGGTGTGAACAGGTATGAGTAGGTGTGAACAGGTGTGGGCAGAGGTGCCTCTGACCTTCTGGAAGTATCCTCTCTTCACAGAGACGTCCTTCACTTGTCTAAAATAGACGTAACCAAAGAAATGGGACACTTCAGTCTGCAGAGATAAGAGACACATTATGACATCACCAAGAGATGTGTGACATCATCAAGAGACCCTGTAGAAGAATGAATCCTGTGACTTCTGACAGGAGATGACTATGATCCATTATAAACTTTTCAGACATCCTTCTGCAGACTGACTGATCAATAAGAGATCAATAGGTGTCCTCACCTGCAGGGTGACGGGGGCGTCTCTGTTGTAAACGTCCTCTCTGAACCTGGATGCTCTGCGACCCACTGACTGCCGCAACCTGAAGCTGAACTGAGTGTCCCCAAGGCATCCTGGGAAATGTAGTAACACATGTGACCTTTTACCCCTGAACCTCTCTCATTACACAGTACACCATCATTCACACAAGTGAGTTTACCTGAGTAGGAGTCAGGGAAGGACAGGTAGCAGATGCTGGTTTTCTGACAACAAAACAAAGAAAGAAAATCAATAAATCAATAATAAATAGACTGATTCATTAGCAACAAAGTGAACACAGAGACAATGTAGACATAAGTCTGATCAATAATTACCTCCTTCTCAGTGAGCTTTACATCCTGAGGATACACCAGCTGGAAATGGCAGAAACAGAAACAACTCACACCAAATTCCATTCAGAATTCTTCTAATTCAAGGCATCGCTGCCTCGGTCCCTACTTCTGAGAATACTCTAATATATTCTGACTGATGGAGCAGGAGAGAGTTAAAGAACTGCTCAGTGAAGTTCAGACTTGCTGTTAAATTCTCTTAACAAACAGTGAATCTGACAAAATGGAAGTTAAAATCTAAATCTAGTCGGTTTTCAAATGTAGTTTGGCACAAGTGTGACCAACAGAATGAGGACCTGCAGGCTCAGAGGAATGAACGGGCACTGAGTTTTGTTAAATAACTAATAATATGACAGCTTACTAAGAAAACATGTGCAAACCAAATTCCATTCCAATTCCTGCAAATTTAACATGATTCTGTCTTTAACCAAGTTTTGAAAAGTCGCTTTATACTTTCTACTAACCCTTAGATTATAATGTCCACTTCGGCTTACAAATCATTATTACAACATCAGTCACTAACAAAATCTGTATGCATTTAATGCGCACAATAATCTCATGAGTGACAAGAGATTTAAAGATTTTGTTTTATTTCTAAATCATAAATATTGTTTGGCAGATGAGATGCATGCCGAATTCAACAATAAACCCTGATCACGTTCGCAGTGTATAAATCATTACTTCAGTCAATCTGCAGTTGCCGGCAAGGACGGAACTTGTGAAAAAAGTGTTTTTTGGCCGGTGTCTGGTTCACCTGTCACCGGCACCGCAGAGCCCCGCCCCGCCCCGCCACCGATGGGCTCCGTGTTCCCTCAGACATCTCAACACTTTCTTCATCTGCCACAATGATGACAAACGATGCTAACCATGCTAAGCTAACAGATCCGTACCTCTATGGCTTGTCCGAGCTCCAGGTCGAAGGTAACGACACACACACACTCCAGCCAGGAGGAGAACCGGGCCCACGGACACCGGCTGGCCCCGCCGTCCGCCGCCTCCTCATGTCGGGGAGAACCGGAGCCGTCAAACGGGTTCATCACGACCGGATCAGAGCTCCGAGACCTCCGTCCTCCATCCTCCGGCCCTCCATCACAATTATGTTACCGACACCGAGCGAGCGGAGGCTGACAGGCCGCTGGAGCCCCCTGCTGGACCCCAGCGGTACCAACACCAGTGGTACCGACCCCAGTGGTACCGACACCAGCGGTACCGACATCACAGACACACACCAGTTATCATTATTTTTTTATTTCTCTAAAACACGATGTAAAACTGTCCCGTGTGCATGTTGTTCTTTATTAAAACAGCATGCTCGTGTTCTGACAGCAGTTTGAGTCTGTTTCCCTCCAGAACAAATAATAATAAATTATATTTATGCTTCATAAGTTAAACATTTTACTGGTCATCAATTTCCTTAAAGACTTTCAGACATTTCATCTTGAAAAGAAAAACAGAACAAATATTATTAAATAAACAATAAAACATACTTCGAATAAAATACGACATCCGCGACATTGTCAGTTAAATATAATAATTATATCTGATTTTAAAGATAAAGGTTTCAAAATAAAAGCCTTCACGGAGAAGCGCTTGTGTTGAGGTACCGTTTATTCTGAAAAGCTCGCTGCCGGATGTGTGAAGGGCTCGTTCCGGTAGTTAACCGGGTGTCAGTCCGACGGTGTGTTCAGTCTCTCCGCTGTTACCGGATCGATCATCATGTCTTCTGACCCGTGCTCCTTCTCCTCCTTCACCAGGTGCGTCACCAAACACCTGAACCTGTCTCTGCACGTGGACTTCGACAGACACGTCATCAGGGCCAAGGTGGCGCTGACCGTGGAGGTTCTGGAGGACCGTTTCTCTGCCTTGGTAACGTTAACGGAGCCCGGTGCTTCCCGGTACCGCTGCATGTTAGCCTCAGAGCTAACGGCTCATTCATTCAAAACGAGCCGAGTCTTCTGATTTCACACCGTGTTTGTGGTCCGTGAAGGGGTCCTTTATTCAGGCCGAGAATTTAAATGAAGTCTGGTTTCTATTAAAACTGCGTGACAGTAAATGTGTGTGATCATTGATCACTAATCATTGATCACTGACAGGTCTGTCAACTGTTGTTACACCGTCAACAGAATCTGCTCATCAAAATGTGAAATTCTAAAGAAATCTGGTGATTAACTGTAATTTGATTAATCACAAATGTTAAATTACAGGTTTATAAATCCTTCAGATGTCACTCTTTAAATCGGCAGAACTCACTTCACCATTTGTAGAACTTTTTTCTAACTTGGTTAATTTGTTATTTCCACTTAAAATGAATTCTAACAGCTAAAATAGTGACTTTTCACTGGAGATTAAACTATTCAAACAGTCTTCAGCTGCGATGATTTCTATAAATATTTTTAGAATTTGAAATTAAAAAATGTAGTTTGGCATGAGACTCTTTAATTCATTTATTTGGGCAAAACCACTCTAAAAGCTGCGAGTTGGTAATAATTACTGAACTTAATACTGATTGATCAATCACATTTAATTGCCCCCCGACAAATATGTTTGTTTGTTTTTTTAATTGAATTGAACATTAATGTCCAATGTATCTGTGAAAACATGTTGTTAAGGTATTCTCTACATGTAATTACATATTTGTATGCAAGGGAAAATTAAATTGACATTTTTTAGAATGGCGTTTGGTGTGAAACAGTTTCAATTTTATTGGGTCTGTGTGATCTGGACTTTGATCTGAAGAGCACAGTCTGAGTTCAGACTTTCACTTTGAAGTTTAATAACTGAACTCCACATCAAAATGACCAAATCGACAGAAACCAGGCAGCTTATAGTAATTCTGTTGATAGTAAATGTTTGATTTAAAGTTGATATATAAATGTGTGTGTTTTTGAATGGAGTCTGGTGGGACATAGTTGAGCTTTAAGACAGGCTGAACTTGTTGTGTTATGTTGGACTTTGAACTGAAGGCTGACTTGTCACTACAGGTGTACAGCCTGAGGTCAGAGAGTGGTGCGTGAGTGTTTATCAGCAGGTATCTCTCTCACGCTGACATTAATCTCAGAACCTCATTAATAAAAATGTCCTTTTTATCTGCTGCAGACTTTGGACAGCAGAGACCTGAAGATCCTCTCAGTGAGCGCTAATGGACAAGCGGCGCAGTTTACGATGGGCCCAAAACACAGCTTCAAGGGGACACCGCTGGAGATCACGCTGCCCTTTGACCTCTCCAGGTGACCTCTTCTTTTCTTCTCTCTCCTCATGTAATGTCCTTTCAAAATAAAATGCTGTTAATGTGTTGTTGTCCAATCAGAGGGCAGCATGTGATCGTGGAGGTGACCTATGAGACGTCTCCATCGGCGTCGGCTCTGCAGTGGCTCACGCCTGAACAGACTGCTGGGAAGAAACATCCGTACCTGTTCAGCCAGTGTCAGGTAGGTCAGGGTCAGACTGGGTCAGACTGGGTCAGTCAGACTGGGTCAGACTGGGTCAGACTGGGTCAGACTGGGTCAGACTGGGTCAGACTGGGTCAGACTGGGTCAGACTGGGTCAGAGTCAGTCAGACTGGGTCAGTCAGACTGGGTCAGACTGGGTCAGGGTCAGTCAGACTGGGTCAGACTGGGTCAGACTGGGTCAGACTGGGTCAGGGTCAGTCAGACTGGGTCAGAGTCAGTCAGACTGGGTCAGAGTCAGTCAGACTGGGTCAGACTGGGTCAGACAGACTGGGTCAGTCAGACTGGGTCAGACTGGGTCAGAGTCAGTCAGACTGGGTCAGACAGACTGGGTCAGTCAGACTGGGTCAGAGTCAGTCAGACTGGGTCAGACTGGGTCAGAGTCAGTCAGACTGGGTCAGACTGGGTCAGTCAGACTGGGTCAGACTGGGTCAGGGTCAGTCAGACTGGGTCAGAGTCAGTCAGACTGGGTCAGACTGGGTCAGACAGACTGGGTCAGACTGGGTCAGACAGACTGGGTCAGTCAGACTGGGTCAGACTGGGTCAGGGTCAGTCAGACTGGGTCAGACTGGGTCAGACAGACTGGGTCAGTCAGACTGGGTCAGACTGGGTCAGACTGGGTCAGACTGGGTCAGGGTAATTCATGGTCTTTTTGCCACATTGACCCATTCATTCACACACTGATGGTGCGGCGGCCATGCAAGGCACCAACTGCTCATCAGGAGCAATTTGGGGTTCAGTAATCTTGCTCAAAGACACTTTGACATTGCTGGGGGGGGGCTGGGACTCGACCCAGCAACCTTACGATTACCAGACGACCCGCTCTCCCTCCTGAGTTACAGGTGAGGTTGTTTCCAAAGCGCTGCTGGTTGAAAGTTGTGTTGTAAGTGTGAAGTAATCATGTGTAATTTAAAGGTTTTAACAGAAGTGAAAGTTTCTTCATCACAACCGTCTGACAGGCGACATAAAGCCTCAGTTCTCTTTTCAAACGGCGTCTTTGTTCCTGTTTTCTGTTCTTATCTCAGTCAGTTTGGTCAACGGCCGTTTATCTGTCATCAGCTGACAGGAAGTACTGCAGCTGTTCTCTGTGTAAAAGTACATAAAAACAGTCATGAACAACCAGACTGTGCTTACTGACCATGTTCTGAAGGGTTCTGAGCCCGTGTTGTGTTCTGAGCCGTGTAGAAATCAGCCATGTTTTTGACAAAGTGTTGAACCTCCAGTTGTGATATTATCTACCTGTTCACCTGTGCAATGATCCCAGCAGGTGTTGTTTCTGTCTGGTTCTTTTGTGCTTCTGTAATGTGTTTGAAACATTTTACTGCCATCAAATTCACAAAAAGGAGATATTTAGAAAATGTATGAAATACTAAATATATTTTCTTTGTACTGTTTTACATTGAGTAAAAGTCTGTATCACATTGACATTATATAATTAAACTTAAACTACATGTAGATCAAGATGTCAGAACAAATTCAGTCAGTTAAACGTTTTAAAAAACATTTTCACTTTTCCAAACATCTAGAATAAAAACACTCTTTCCTGTGTGTTGTCTTACAGGCTCATCACTGCAGGAGTATGGTTCCCTGTCAGGACAGTCCATCAGTCAAACACACCTACTACGCCCAGGTAACACACACACACACACACACACACACACACAACCTAGCATATACTGGACTGCCTGCGTAATCTAAATCTGCAGGTGAAACGAGGTCACTTCCTGGCTCCACTCTGGCTGGTCGGTGTGTTTCTGGCCGATGGATTGAACAACCAGCATTTTCAACCCATTGACCATTTCCTCGAGCTAATCATTACTTAGTGGTCAGGTTATTTGGATCTGCTGTAATGTCAAACCTAACATGATACCTGCTGAAACAACTACAAAGGCCTAACTTTATGTTCTGGCTATAAAAGTAAGTAAAAGATTCTAAATAAAAGAACCTGTTTGTTGTCAGTGTTCATACATATTGGGCTCCTAGACGAACCTGTTGCACTGCTCATCCTTAAACTGGGTCTTAACTTAGCTAATACCTGGTGAGCCAGCCAGGAGCCCCGTATGTGTGAATGCCTCTCCATGTGGTTTTTCAAGTTTTGTGGCTGACATAGAAATACTGATCCTACCTGTCAATACTGCACCTGACCTGTGTTTGGCCTCTCAGGTGTCTGTACCTAAAGACCTGGTGGCTGTGATGAGTGCAGTGAGAGATGGACAGGAAGCTGATCCTCAGGACAACAACCGGGTCGTCTACAGATTCAGACAGCCGGTCAGTCTGCTGTTCTTCTCTGTTCGCTGATGATCGCTCGTGTTGTTATGAATCACCACAGCTGATCTGTGTTCAGTGGAATGCCGTCAGGTTGACCTTTGGCTTTGTCTTCAGGTGCCCATGCCTTCTTACCTGATCGCCATTGTGGTTGGAGCTCTGGAGAGCAGGTACTCTGTCTACCTATTCACTGATGTCATCGTGTCACCTGCAGCAGGTAAACAGTGTTTCTGTGCTCTGATTGGTTAACAGAGAGATCGGGCCGAGGACCAGAGTCTGGTCTGAGAGAGAGTTTGTGGATAAAGCAGCGTTTGAGTTCTCTGAGGTGAGTCACAGTAATTACTGTCACACATACGCACACACACAGGTACTGTGTACACACACACACACACACACACACACACGTCTGTAAATATGTGTGTCCTCAGACGGAGACCATGTTGAAGACAGCGGAGGACCTGGCAGGACCGTATGTTTGGGGTCAGTACGACATCCTGGTTCTTCCTCCATCGTTCCCCTACGGAGGCATGGAGAACCCGTGTCTGACCTTTGCCACACCAACACTGCTGGTACACACACACATATATTAACCCACAAATATATTATACTGATGATGATTAAAAGATTATTATTGGTTTTAGAAACGGCTTCATGTGACTGTTAATCAGCTGTGACTGTGTCTGTGTCTTTACAGGCAGGAGACAAATCTCTGTCCAATGTGAGTTTAAACACTTTAATATCGCCACAACGGTCGCTGGTCATGTTCAAATATGTTTAATGTGATCATATATGTTTAATGTGATCATATATGTTTAATGTGATCATATATGTTTAATGTGATCATATATGTTCCTGTGCTGTTGTCCCTGTCAGGTGATCGCTCACGAGATCTCCCACAGCTGGACCGGTAATCTGGTGACCAACAAGACGTGGGAACACTTCTGGTAAACAAACGCACTGAACGGGTTGTTTAAGAAAAACATTTGTTCTTAAACACTAGCGGTGTAACAATGTAACAACATGTATTTGTATTGAACCCTTTCGGTACAGGACGTTGGGTTCGGTACAGGGCCGTGCACGGGTGAGTTCCCGGAACGGAAGTTGCGTGTGTTTATTTTCCGCCTGCAGCTACACGTGCAGCCCGTTTACGTCATGGCTAACGCTAGCGAGAAAACAGAGCTTGAAGATTCTCCCTTGTCGCTAAAGTCTCCTGCTTAGGAACACTGCGGCTTCCTGGATAAATATTGTAACGGAGAAAGACATGGTGACAGTTTAACTGGTGTTTATTTTACCGCTGAGGGTCCGAGATGTGCTGGAGGTGTGGTGTGAGAATCTTGTCTCAGTCCGATCACCCTGCTCATCGATCCAAGTCATGTTTATGACCTGCAAACCGCTGTTAGACGAGCACTACAGAGCACACAGTGACAGTGTAGGTGACTGTGACGATGCCTGTCCAAAAAAACGCGACTGTCAATAAATCATCCAAAAGTGCATATTGTCGTCCTTATATCTTCATAATGAAAGCCTGTACTGACTAATAACTGAGTCAGTGTGGACAAGTTCATCTTTCTGGCAAAAAATAAGGAGGTTGAGTAAAACTGAACAGGGCTACATGCTGCAACTGTTACTGCTGCACTTGTGGAAAAGTTTAGTTAAAAGCCTTTAACAAGCTGTCAGGAATTTATTTTTGTAATATTTAATATATTTTTTGTTTGAGAATATTTTATTAATTGGAAAGCTCATTTTATATATATTTTACTTTATTTGAGAATAATTTATTTAACTTTTTACCAGGCAGCACTATACAAAAGTATTCTATTTTTAAATTTTTCTTTCATATTTTGTATAATGTTACAATAAATTGTTGGTTTACAAAAGTTCTGAATACACAACAAGCACATTTATGTTTTGCATTTTGTTTCCATACTGTACCGAAAGTGAACCGAACCGTGACCTCAAAACCGAGGCACGTATCGAACCGTGATTTTTGTGTATCGTCAACAACGAATCAAATGAATGAGAAGGAAAACAAAGAAACTCATTTTAAATGAATTCAGAAATTTGATCTCTAAAGATAAAGTGTGAAACTAAAGAAGGACTTTTTGATGTTTTCTTAGATAATAACCAGAGTTTTACTTTAAAAAGAAGAAAGCTTGACTGCAGCTACTCCCTGTCTTCATCCTCAGGTTGAACGAGGGTCACACGGTCTACCTGGAGAGGATGATTGGCAGGTGCATGGAAAGTGAGCAGTTCAGACAGTTTAAAGCCATGGGTGGCTGGAAGGACCTGCAGGACTCGGTGAGAACCTGAACCTGAACCTGAAACAGTGTGTTTCTTCTTCTGGTGTTTCTCACCTGTCTGTCATCACTCAGGTGAACACCTTTGGAGCCAACAACCCTCTGACTAACCTGGTCCCCAGCCTGCAGGAAGTCGACCCGGATGACGCCTTCTCCTCTGTGCCCTATGAGAAAGGCTTCGCTCTGCTGTACCATTTGGAGGAGCTGATGGGAGGGCCAGGTAACACCTGGACACACCTGGACACATCACACACTGTCTGACCCTCTGAACAACTCTTTATTTACCTGTTTGTCTTCTTCAGAGGTGTTCATGGGTTTTGTGAAGTCGTACATCCAGTTGTTTGCCTACAGCAGCGTTACTACAGACGAGTGGAAGAACTACCTGTTCACCTACTTCAAAGACAAGGTGAGAAACACCTGGACCAGGTACAGTGGTCAGTGTGGGGCGTCCAGCTACAGTAACCGAATGCGGGGCGTTTGGGAACTTAAATGGGCCTAGAGGGTTCGGGTATGCTGACACAGACATGTCAAACTCAAGGCCCGCGGACCACATCTGACCCGTGGTCCAATTATATCCGGCCCGCGATACAAAATCATATGTTTCATCTCTGGCCCACCGGTATATAAGACGCACACTGTTGACACTACAAGTCCCAGAATGAACTGCAACACCGAGCATTCCCAGCTCACCTGCACCTTCCCCCACTTATTGTCCCTCCGAGGTCAGAGGTCGACTGCGCTCGTCACTTTTAAATGCAATTAAACAAACGTCCCAAAGAAAACACAGGATCTGTGCACAGATGGTAGCAGTAAACCAGTTTGCCTTGTTTGTGGAGCTGGTGTAATTTAATCATCGCACCATCAGCCTTTTCTTGAAGAAGCAGATTCTGAACATGGCACTGTGCCGTATCACACCGAGGTGCAACGGCTACGTAGAGCTAAAATGCTGCATAGATGTTTTGAGTTGCACGAGGAAATCTGCCAGTTTCTGGAGAGAAGGGAAACACACCACAGAGCTCCAGGACGAAAAGCAGAGATGTGCGACATAACGAAACGTATCACTGCGCTGCAGGGCCGGACCGGGAGACTTTTTCAGGCCAGGAGTGAAGGCCAGTCATGTAACCAGGACACCCTGGCCTCGCCCACACACGCACGTTCACACCCACACCTACATGCATGGGCACGCATGCACACATGCACACATGCACACAGGCTCATTGGCACATATTTTTTATGTGTATTCTACAATATAACCTAATAAACAAAGGCTGACCAGCAGCCTGTTAAAAAAAAAAAGAGAGAGAGAGACGCAGGCCAGCAGGCCAATCATAGGCCGGCGCTTCGGGAATACTCCCGGTTCTCCCTTTGGCCAGTCCGGGCCTGCTGCGCTGCACCTCCAGCTGCAGGGAAGAGGACGTGTGATCAGACATGTATGATGCAGCGATGATGCTCCCCTGTGGGAGACTCAGAAGCAGCATAGAAACGTCAGTCACTTTCCGCGTTGCCAAACGCTGACACGACGTGTTCCAGCGCTCTCCTGACAGTAATAACCCTAACACGCTGATAAACTGGGCACACTTGGCACAGAGTTCATGCAGCGATTTTCTGACTTTGCAGCTCAGAAATTTAAATTTGAACTGCTCAGCAATCCAAAGAGCACCTGCAAACCTCCCAACGGAGCTGATAGACCTCCAGTGTAATAATACGCTCGAGGCAGAGTACGACTCTGTGAGCGCTGCAGCTTCCAAGCTTCATCCCATCAATGAGGCTGCTCAAATGCTCTGCATGTTTGGAAGCACGTACATTTGTCAGCAGCTTTTCTCTGTGATGAAGATGAACAAAAACCCACAAAGGAGTCGTCTCACTGATGCACCTTCACTCCATCTTGAGGGTTTCCACAGCACAAAACACCAAATGCTGATGAACTGGCAGCTAAGAAAAGTTGCCGAACATCCAGCTGCAGCACATAAACATGTTTTCCTTCTGCACTTGCGTCCAGTAGCCTGTTTATCCTTTTTAATACATGTTGACTCTGTTCGGCCCTCGACATGTTTGAGTCTGACACACCTGCTGTAACGAGTGAGGAACATCAGGTACTCACCCCAACCGTAGGGTTTAAAGCACTTCAACAACTGCAGGGCATTTGGGAAAAAGAGACAACAGGGTTTTCAGGTACTTTAACAAGTTTTGGGCGTTCAGGTCCTTGGTGGGCGTTCAGGTCCTTGGTGGGCGTTCAGGTCCTTGGTGGGCGTTCAGGTCCTTGGTGGGCGTGAGGTGCTCAGGATCGGACATGAGTGCAGGTGGTGACACTTACTGGTTTTATCCTTTGAGTCATTGCAGGTCTTGACGTCCTGCAGCAGGTTTGTAGTTGACTCATGTGTTTGTGTCTCTCAGGTGGACGTCCTGAACAAGGTGGACTGGAATGCCTGGATGTTCACACCCGGGATGCCTCCAGTCAAACCTCAGTGAGTGGATCCTGTCAGACCTCCAACATGTCTACCTGTCCTCATTTACACCTGTTAGTCTGATGATGTTTCATCGATGTGTTTCAGGTACGACACCACGATGGCTGACGCCTGCATCGCCCTGAGCCAGAGGTGGATCAAGGTAAGACCTGGACCTTACATAGACTGATTTTTATTATGTTTAGAGTTCAACTTTCATCTTTTGACCCCCTTCAGGCAAAAGATCAGGACCTGAGCAGCTTTAAAGAGTCAGACCTGAAGACACTGTCGTCCCACCAGGTGATCGAGTTCCTGTCCCTCCTGCTTCATGAGGTAAACTACTTAAGTCCACCACAGTCTGCTTCAGTCCACCACAGTCCACTTCAGTTTACCACAGTCCTCTTCAGTCTACCACAGTCCGCTTCACTAACACTTAACCTGTGTTCCTTCAGGCTGCTCTTCCTCTGACTCACGTGAAAAAGATGCAAGAGGTTTATGATCTCAACACCTGTATGAACGCAGAGATCCGCTTCAGGTGAGAGTCCCAGTTCATGTCGTTCATTTTAAGCTCTTCCTCCTCCTCTCTAGAAGCGTCCTGATTGGCTGTTCTCTCTCCAGGTGGCTGAGGCTGTGTGTGCGGTCCAAATGGGAGGAGGCCGTTCCCATGGCTCTGAAGATGGCTACTGAGCAGGGCCGGATGAAGTTTACCAGACCGCTCTTCAGGTTTCTATACAGAACACTTCACTCATCACCACTTCATCTCACTTTACTTCACTCATCACCACTTCATGTCACTTTACTTCACTCATCACCATTTCATGTCACTTTACTTCACTCATCACCATTTCATCTCACTTTACTTCACTCATCACCACTTCATCTCACTTTACTTCACTCATCACCATTTCATCTCACTTTACTTCACTCATCACCATTTCATGTCACTTTACTTCACTCATCACCATTTCATGTCACTTTACTTCACTCATCACCATTTCATCTCACTTTACTTCACTCATCACCACTTCAACTCACTTTACTTCACTCATCAGCACTTCATCTCACTTTACTTCACTCATCACCACTTCATCTCACTTTACTTCACTCATCACCACTTCATCTCACTTCACTTCACTCATCACCACTTCATCTCACTTTACTTCACTCATCACCACTTCAACTCACTTTACTTCACTCATCAGCACTTCATCTCACTTCACTTCACTCATCACCACTTCATCTCACTTTACTTCACTCATCACCACTTCATCTCACTTTACTTCACTCATCACCACTACATCTCACTTCACTTCACTCATCACCACTTCAACTCACTTTATTTCACTCATCACCACTTCATCTCACTTCACTTCACTCATCACCACTTCATCTCACTTTACTTCACTCATCAGCACTTCATCTCACTTTACTTTCACTCATCAGTGCTTCATCTCACTTTACTTCACTCATCACCACTACATCTCACTTCACTTCACTCATCACCACTTCATCTCACTTTACTTCACTTCATCACCATTTCAACTCACTTTACTTCACTCATCAGCGCTTCATCTCACTTTACTTCACTCATCAGTGCTTCATCTCACTTCACTTCACTCATCACCACTACATCTCACTTTAATTCACTCATCACCACTTCATCTCACTTTACTTCACTCATCACCACTTCATCTCACGTTACTTCACTCATCACCACTTCATCTCACTTCACTTCACTCATCACCACTACATCTCACTTTAATTCACTCATCACCACTTCATCTCACTTTACTTCACTCATCACCACTTCATCTCACTTCACTCATCACCACTTCAACTCACTTTATTTCACTCATCAGCACTACATCTCACTTCACTTCACTCATCACCACTTCATCTCACTTTACTTCACTCATCACCACTACATCTCACTTCACTTCACTCATCACCGCTTCATCTCACTTTACTTCACTCATCACCCACTTCATCTCACTTTACTTCACTTCATCACCATTTCATCTCACTTTACTTCACTCATCACCACTTTCATCATCTCACTTCACTCATCACCACTTCATCTCACTTTACTTCACTCATCACCATTTCATCTCACTTTACTTCACTCATCACCACTTCATCTCACTTTACTTCACTCATCACCACTTCATCTCACTTTACTTCACTCATCAGCACTTCATCTCACGTTACTTCATTCATCACCACTTCATCTCACTTCACTCATCACCACTTCAACTCACTTTACTTCACTCATCACCATTTCATCTCACTTTACTTCACTCATCACCACTTCATCTCAATCACTTTACTTCACTCATCACCACTTCATCTCACTTTACTTCACTCATCAGCACTTCATTACTTCACTCATCACCCGTCTCTCACTTCACTCTCACCACTCACTCAACTCACTTACTTCACTCATCAGCAATTCAAGCTCACTTTACTTCACGCATCCTACCACTTCACTCTCACTTTACTTACTTCACTTAATCAACATTCAACTCACTTTACTTCCGCATCGCGCTTCATCTCACTTTATCTTCCTTCATCCCACTTTCATCTCACTGTTACTTCACTCATCATGCACTTCATCGCACTTGACTACTCACTCATCAGCCACTTCATCTTCATCTCACTTTACTTCACTTCATCACCATTTCAACTCACTTTACTTCACTCATCAGCGCTTCATCTCACTTTACTTCACTTCATCACCACTACATCTCACTTTACTTCACTTCATCACCATTTCAACTCACTTTACTTCACTCATCAGTGCTTCATCTCACTTTACTTCACTCATCACCACTTTATCTAAGGTTGCTTCATCGTGTTCTCTCTGTTTCTGTCTTCAGGGAGGTATTTCTCTTCGAAAAGTATCGTGAAGAAGCCGTTTCTGTGTTTCTGGCTCATCGAGCAGCGATGCACCCGGTCACCTCCGGACTGGTCAGCAAGGACCTGAAGGTTGAAGCCAGCACCGCCTCCAGTCCTTAAACACCAGAAACCAGTCTGTAAACACCAAAACCAGTCTGTAACACCAGAAACATCAGAAACCAGTCTGTAAACATCAGTTATCAGCCTGTAAACACCAGAAACCAGTCTGTAACCAGTCATCAGTTATCAGCCTGTAAAGCAGTCTGTCACCAGTATTAATCCACACACTCACAGTGTAATCACACTAATCAGATTGTTGGTCAAATCTTTTGTTTCTGTTTGAATGTTTGATCTCAGGGCAGAAAAAACTGATTTCATAAATAAATAAAATGTGTCTGAAATAAACTCTGCTGCTGTTGTTCATTTTATGATCTCACCTGTTAGCGACTGAACACCTGAAACATCAAACCAGAGAAATGAACAACATGACAGTCATGAAGAACTGACGTCACCCCACAACAATTTCTCTGAAGTTAGTTTTTATTTCGTTGACTACACTTAAAAAGTTCATTTAAAAGCTTGAAAAAGTAAAAAAAAAAAAAAAAAGAAGCTCCCAAATCTTTGGTGTCAGATTGAATTATTCCATGAATGCATTTTTAATCACTAAGTAATCTTCTGGGTTGAGTTTTTTACTTTCAAACATGTGAAAAATCATGCAAACTTTATTTCTGTCTATTTTTCAACTAAATAAAATGTTTGAAATACTTTCATCAAGATTAAAACAAACGTTTTCTTGTACATTCGGTTCTGTGTGTAAATACATGCGTCCACTTCAGTGGACCTCCAGAACCAAAGTGTTCTGCTGTCAGCTCAATCTAAAGTAATGCAAACGTCTAACAGTGTGTGTTTTATTGATTGTTCCTGTTTTAGAGGTCAGTTATGGATCAATAACGACTTCAGTTTCACCATCAACTGTGACCATGAACCAACAGGCACAATTACATCACCACACGCGAAGGAGGAGGAGAAAAGGAGGAAGGCGCTGTGCTGTAAAAAAAACCACTGCTCTTGCTAAAAAACTCAAATATTTATCGTCAGTTAACTAAATTATTTGGTTCAAATTTATATTTCAGAGCAAACTGTGATTAAGAAGAATGAAGGTTTGTATCAGATGTGACACGCAAAGAACCGTGTGTGTGTGTTTTATTAAAAACTGGACATTATTCAGAAGTGGATGATAATGATTTATAATAAACAGTTCGGTCAGTCAGAAAGCTGTTTGTTGTTGCTGTTACATTAACAGCTGATCACAGTCACATGACTTTAAACCGGGTTAATAACAGTGATTGATCAAGTGATCAGGAGAAGTAAGGCTAGCAGGTGAAGTTTGGTAGACCTGATCAACTGCTGATGGCGTTGGCACAATAATCAATAAGTCAAGTTCACATTAACAACCTGATAAACACTTAGACAGGGGGCTGTCACCATGGTAACTCATTAGTTACTCATTATTGACTCATTTTAGACGACCTCATTTAACAGTTCAACTTTGTGTTACTAATGCTAGCTGTTGTTTTAGGTAGCTGTATCTAACTTTAAACTTCAGATTTTCACTTTTCATGGTATGTTTTGTTGTTGATCCATCAGGACGCAATGATATCAGAATGATTCGTCCCAAAAAATTAAGGAAGCTACGATGATGGCTTGTTAGCTAATGTTCTGTTCCGTTGCAGTAACCATCACATGAGTTTCCTGAGGAGGTCACTGTGGAAACAACTATGGGTGATACTTCTGATGCTTAGTGGTGCTAACATAAGTATAAAGGTATGAAAATAACTGATGCACTGGCAGTACCTTGAAGGCTTTACTAGCGTTAACTAAGTGGGCTAATCAATAACAGAGTTAATAGTTTTCACTCGATATAGTTGTTAACCTATATCTTCATAAATATACGATAAATCATATCAATGGTGGCTCTGAGAACGAAGATTAGCATCCTGTTAACATGGAAAAACGGTTCTGGTTTAATGACATGGGAAACTGATAGTTGCACCTCTAATTCACACAAGGTATCCTGGGAGCTGGAATCAGATTGTTAAAAAATGCTTCACAACACAGCTGCAGAAAGTAACCGAGTAGCAATTGAGCTGGTTAGCTTGCTAACTCACCAGATACCTTGAGGCTATTGTGGCTTAGTAGCATGTTAGCATTTAGCAAGAATGGTAAGACAACTAGCCCCACAAGTAGTCACTATGTCAGTAAACATAAGAAGAAGAAGAAGAAGAACCAGAACCAGTTAATTAATCTGTTCAGGGTTTTCTACAGTCCTCCTCTGATCAGGTCTGAAGCTGCTGTTGGAGAAATCTTCTGATCTTCATCAGAATCAGTCACAGTGAACGGTTCTGATACAGTCAGTCTTGAGGTTATTGTGATATTGCTGCAGGCCAGATGAGACCACTTCAGGTCCAGTTGAGTCCCAGTCCTCGGGTCATCATGATGTCCTCCAGGTCCTTGTCTTCCTGTCTTTCCTGCAGTCTCTGTTCCTCCAGCAGAGACACCAGAGAGTTTCTCTGCTCCACCACCTCCAGCATCTCTTCCAGGATCAGACGCTCCTCCACCAGCTGCCACTCCTCCTTCAGGTGGTCTACACGGAGACCGGGAAAGACCAGGACAGACCGGGATGAACCGGGACAGACAGGATTAATATTGACGATACCTGTTCATATCTTACAGACTGTTCCTTTAATGATGTCAGTGTATGAAGTTACCGTCCACGGCCATCCGCTCTCGCAACTCCTGCTGCAGTCGACTCTGTCGGTCCTCCAATTCCAGCTCCCGAGCACTAAAACACAGTAGAGAGTCTGAGACCTGGATCCAGACTGAAACACAGTATAGAGTCTGAGACCTGGATCCAGACTGAAACACAGTAGAGAGTCTGAGACCTGGGTCCAGACTGAAACACAGTAGAGAGTCTGAGACCTGGATCCAGACTGAAACACAGTATAGAGTCTGAGACCTGGATCCAGACTGAAACACAGTAGAGAGTCTGAGACCTGGATCCAGACTGAAACACAGTAGAGAGTCTGAGACCTGGATCCAGACTGAAACACAGTAGAGAGTCTGAGACCTGGATCCAGACTGAAACACAGTAGAGAGTCTGAGACCTGGATCCAGACTTTTAAACCTGAACCTGCTGCAGAATTTAAAGATACTCACAATATCATCAGTTCAGATTCATATCGGACCAGAGAATTCTTCTGCTGGACCAACTTGAACCACTGCTGCATCAGAGCTGGATTATCCAGTTTATCCAGTCCTACAGACACTTTAAAGGGTCAGTTCACACAAAATCCAAACAGAACAACAACAGACTTTGTCTCTGTCCTCTAGAGGTCAGTATAGAACAGAATAATGGACTGACGTTTTCTTAAACTTTGTATGTTCAGTCTGTTTTTGTCTGATGCAGTCTGGATCGTTTGCCTTCCTTTCAAACAGACAATAATCTGAAAACACTTCTTACCAGGTTACGTTTCTTTTCACATCACACATGATAACATCACTTACATCCTGCAGTATAATGTAGTTTATACAAGGACATTACAATAAATGACAGCTTTAGTCCACCACCATTAAACTGAGCACATCCAGCTGTGTGATATGAAATCAGCAGGTGAACTCACCTTCCAGGTGAAGCTCCATGTCTTGGCCATCAATGGAGTCTCCCCAGTAATCTGACAGAGACACATCAGTCACATTAAGTTTATTAATTTACATTAAAATGGGGTCAGTGTGTCAGATTGAACCTGTTCTGTCCCATGTGATGCTCTGCAACAACAAGCTGATGGTTCATCTGTGACGGCAGCTCCGGTTTAGAAAGACTGAAAATCTACTATCCTTAAAAGTTGACAAAAAAGTCACAATGATGGTAAAATCCTTCTGTTTGTGTGTCTGAAGTCACTTTAACAGTCAATCACTATATTGAATGAGAATCAGTGAATGTGTGCTGAAGTTGCATCTTCTTGTATTCACGACTCTCTTTAGTTGTGTGTGCCTGAAGCTTCAGCAGAAACAATCTGCCCAGTAAACAGAGTTTCTGTAGAGTTTACATTAAGATGTCTGATGAATGAAGCTTTACATGTGACAGCTGTGACACACTTCTTCTTTCACATGTTGGTAGAAGATGATGTCATCAGCGTATATATGTATAGATAGAGCAGCAGTGTGCCCAGTATTGAGCCGTGTGGGACACCGACGCTAAAGTTGTATTTTTACAATGAGATACAAACCAGCACACGCTCCTTTCTCTTCCATAAATATGACTTCATACTTTAAACTCGGTCAGAAAAGAGTCCATGTTCAGTGTGAATGTGTTTCTGTGTGTCTTCACCAGCTTCTCCTCTCAGAGCTTTCTCCACCATCACTCCTCTCTCCTCCAGCTGTCTCTGTTTCTCCTCCACCTGCTGCAGCTGCCTCTGGATCATCTGGAACAAACAGAATACAGTCTGGCTCACCTGTGACACCTCACCTGTGACACCTCACCTGTGACACCTCACATGTGACACCTCACCTGTGACACCTCACATGTGACACCTCACCTGTGACACCTCACCTGTGACACCTCACATGTGACACCTCACCTGTGACACCTCACCTGTGACACCTCACATGTGACACCTCACCTGTGACAACCTCACATGTGACACCTCACCTGTGACACCTCACCTCACCTGTGACACCTCACATGTGACACCTCACCTGTGACACCTCACCTGTGACACCTCACATGTGACACCTCACCTGTGACACCTCAAATGTGACACCTCACCTGTGACACCTCACCTGTGACACCTCACATGTGACACCTCACCTGTGACACCTCACCTGTGACACCTCACCTGTGACACCTCACATGTGACACCTCACATGTGACACCTCACATGTGACACCTCACCTGTGACACTTCACATGTGACACCTCACCTGTGACACCTCACATGTGACACCTCACCTGTCTCAGCTCAGTTCATCTCATCAGGACCTTTTATTTCTGGATTTAGTTAATGTTAACCAGCTTTTACAAACAATCCAAGAGACAATAACATTAAGTCTGATTGGAAGGTTTTGGTGAGGTCATCCTGCATGTGATCCTGAACTGTACTGAACCTGATCGAGTGATGACCATCTGATGGTCTCAGAACCTTTCCTGGTGGTCTCAGACCACTTAGTTTGACAGCTTTTATACCAAAACAATCCACCTGAACAAACACACCTGACTTTATCTGAAATAAACTCAACAGATTAGAATGTAATTCTCCATCAGTGACTCTGCGCACTGCGACTCTGCTGTTGTGTAGAAGCATCTCAGCTCCTGAGAAGACAGAGATCTGTCTCTGTATTCAGTCCTTGGCTGAACTCACCTGAGCTTTGTGGAGTCTCTTCAGCTGCTCCTCTTTGGCTTTTCTTCTGGCAGCTCTCTGAACTCGCCGGGTGATTTTGGCGTCCAGGTCTTCATCCTCATTCTCTCGTCCCCTCTGGAACAAGGTCTCCTTCACACTCAGACTAGACGGCTCCTGTGCCTGGACCAGGTATCCCACCACCTCCGTGGGACAAGAGGACTGTCCGTCAGAGTCCTGAACAGGGACCTTCAGAGAGCGTCTCTGAAACAACAAACATCACAGGAAGTGTGTCAGTGAGTCTGATGACTGGACCCTCGTTATGAACCATAGTGAGGCTAACGAGTCTGTACCTTGATGGCGTATGCTCGTTTAAAAGCAAGAGCATGAGGAACGTACGCAGGCTGAGGGACACGAAGACAAAAACAGTCAAAGAAAACAGACTGCAAACATCAAAAAGTCCGACTCCCAGACAAGTCTGACACCAGCTGGGGCAAGTCAAAGTCAGCTGAGACAAGTCCTTCGTCAGTCAGTACAAATTTGGACTTTTCTTACCTGAGCTGAAGCCTGTCAAGACAGACTGAAGCCAAATATAAGCACAAGCTGAGTCTTGGGTAAGTCCATGGGACACATATCATGCCTGTAAGTGAGGTCCAGGTCAGTGAAGACGACTCTCAGTTAACACAAGACGATTCACAAGTTAGCTGAGACAAGTCCAAGTCCGGTCTCACATCCTGTCAAGTCTCAAGTTCTTGAATGCAAGCCCAAGTCAAGACAAGTCTTTTTCATCTCAGAGTACTGACTACCAATGTAAAATGTGATAACATCAGGGTCAAAACACGTCAAGTCCCTCAGCAATCATGTCCAAGTCCTCCATTTTTTCATTCAAGGCTGGTTGGAGTCCAAGTCTCTCAGCAGCTCCGCATCATTCAGATGCTATCTGACTAACACAAACTCTCTACAGTCACAGAATGTAAACCATAACCACAAACACAGATTTCCTACAGAACACCAGTTCCTAAATCCATCACAGCTGATACCTCCCGGTTATCTTCTTTTATTGTGACTCTCTGGATCTCATTGGTGAGGTCACACAGCTCCGTCCGCAGCTGAACAAACACCAGAACAAAACGGTTACTGAAGGACATCTACTGACAGGTTTCACACTGATCAGACCTGTACTCTTCAGTCCAGGTATTAGTCTGATCCCTGTTACACTATCACAAAATAGGCTGGAATTGTCTGGTAAGCTGCATGTCACCAATGACGTCGCGTCACCGATGGCATGTGAGAGCTGCAGCGTGTTTGAGGTGCGGTTTGTTTGAGGTGCGGTGTGTTTGAGCTGTGGCGTGTTTGAGCTGCAGTGCGGTGTGTTTGATGCGGTGTGTTTGAGCTGCGGTGCGGTGTGTTTGATGCGGTGTGTTTGAGCTGCGGTGTGTTTGAGGTGCGGTGTGTTTGAGCTGCAGTGTGTTTGAGGTGCGGTGTGTTTGAGGTGCGGTGTGTTTGAGCTGTGGCGTGTTTGAGCTGCGGTGCGGTGTGTTTGAGCTGCGGTGCGGTGTGTTTGATGCGGTGTGTTTGAGCTGCGGTGTGTTTGAGGTGCGGTGTGTTTGAGCTGCAGTGTGTTTGAGGTGCGGTGTGTTTGAGTTGCGGTGTGTTTGAGGTGCAGTGCGGCGTGTTTGAGGTGCGGTGTGTTTGAGGTGCGGTGTGTTTGAGCTGCAGTGCGGTGTGTTTGAGCTGCAGTGCGGTGTGTTTGAGCTGCGGTGTGTTTGAGGTGCGGTGTGTTTGAGGTGCAGTGCGGCGTGTTTGAGGTGCGGTGTGTTTGAGCTGCGGCGTGTTTGAGGTGCGGTGCGGTGTGTTTGAGCTGCGGTGCGGTGTGTTTGATGCGATGTGTTTGAGCTGCGGTGTGTTTGAGGTGCGGTGTGTTTAAGGTGCGGTGTGTTTGAGCTGCGGTGTGTTTGAGCTGCAGTGTGTTTGAGGTGCGGTGTGTTTGAGGTGCGGTGTGTTTAAGGTGCAGTGCGGCGTGTTTGAGGTGCGGTGTGTTTGAGGTGCAGTGCGGCGTGTTTGAGGTGCGGTGTGTTTGAGGTGCGGAGCGGTGTGTTTGACGTGCGGTGTGTTTGAGGTGCGGTGTGTTTGAGGTGCGGTGTGTTTAAGGTGCAGTGCGGCGTGTTTGAGGTGCGGTGTGTTTGAGGTGCGGAGCGGTGTGTTTGAGCTGCGGCGTGTTTGAGGTGCGGTGTGTTTGACGTGCGGTGTGTTTGAGGTGCGGTGCGGTGTGTTTGACGTGCGGTGTGTTTGAGGTGCGGTGTGTTTGACGTGCGGTGTGTTTGAGGTGCGGTGCGGCGTGTTTGATGCGGTGTGTTTGAGCTGCGGTGTGTTTGAGGTGCGGTGTGTTTGAGCTGCGGTGTGTTTGAGCTGCGGTGTGTTTGAGGTGCGGTGTGTTTGAGGTGCGGTGTGTTTGAGGTGCGGTGTGTTTGAGGTGAGGTGCGGTGTGTTTGAGCTGCAGTGTGTTTGAGGTGCGGTGTGTTTGAGGTCCGGTGTGTTTTAGGTGCAGTGCGGCGTGTTTGAGGTGCGGTGTGTTTGAGGTGCGGTGCGGTGTGTTTGAGGTCCGGTGTGTTTTAGGTGCAGTGCGGCGTGTTTGAGGTGCGGTGTGTTTGAGCTGCGGCGTGTTTGAGGTGCGGTGCGGTGTGTTTGAGGTGCGGTGTGTTTGAGGTGCGGTGTGTTTGAGGTGCGGTGTGTTTGATGCGGCATGTTTGAGGTGCGGTGTGTTTGATGCGCCGTGTTTGAGGTGCGGTGCGGTGTGTTTGAGGTGCGGTGCGGTGTGTTTGAGCTGCGGCGTGTTTGAGGTGCGGTGTGTTTGAGGTGCGGTGCGGTGTGTTTGAGGTGCGGTGTGTTTGATGCGGCGTGTTTGAGGTGCGGTGTGTTTGATGCGGTGTGTTTGAGCTGCGGCGTGTTTGAGGTGCGGTGCGGTGTGTTTGAGGTGCGGTGTGTTTGATGCAGCGTGTTTGAGGTGCGGTGTGTTTGATGCGGTGTGTTTGAGGTGCGGTGCGGTGTGTTTGAGGTGCGGTGTGTTTGAGGTGCGGTGCGGTGTGTTTGATGTTGTGTGTTTGAGGTGCGGTGTGTTTGATGCGGCGTGTTTGAGCTGCGGTGTGTTTGAGTTGCGGTGTGTTTGAGCTGCGGTGTGTTTGAGACTTACGTTGTTTGTGGGCGTCAGTGAACACCTCTGCAGCAGAGTGGATGAGTCCAGATTGGACTCTTCTGTCAGACCTCCCCTCACATCTGAAAACACAGAAAGTATAGTTATTACATCATCATTACGACCTCACTCAATCTGTATGCATTTCTTTATGACATCATCACCTGTACCTTCCCTCTGATTGGCTGCATCAGTCATCATCTTCTCTGCTCCTCCAGGTAAAGACCTGCCCCACTTCTTTTTCTTCTCCTTCCTGTTTCCAGAGAACACCGCCTTCCACAGGGTTCTGGCCCCGCCCCCTTCCACGTCCACCTGTCCAGGGGGCGGAGCCTCTCTGAGCCCCTTCAGCTGTAGGAGAGCTCTGCCTCCAAGGCGAGGGGGGGGGCTGTGTGCTCCTCCAAGTCTCCTGCTCCTCACCCTCTCTGACTCTGCCCCCTCCTCCTCTGACTCCGCCCCTACCACATGCAGGAGGAGGGTCTTTTTCTGTTGCAGGTCAGGGCTGGTGTCATCAGAGGAGCTCCGCCCTTTAGCGGTAACAGCTGTTTCCATAACAATGACAGGTGTAAGCCGTGTGGGCGGAGCTGTGTCCTCATCATCGTTGGGGGTGGAGTCAGGCGTGGTGACGAAGGAGGCTGTAGAGGGCGTGTTGGCGAGGGGTTGAGTCCTCGAGGGAGCTGTGGAGGAGGTGATGACAGCCAGCAGGCTGGAATCAGGCCTCACAGGTGTGTCACAGTGTGTGATGTCACTTCCTGATGCTGAGGAGATGAGAGACAGCTCCTCCTCTGAGATAGAAGGAGGGGGAGGCGTCAACAGTGTCAACAGGTAGTAAAAATGACAAAATATTACAAGTACAAGTACAAATCTGTAATTAATATCACAACTCACACACACAATCACACAGAGTTCTTCATATGCAATAAAAACATATTAATTACTCAAGTTAATCAGTAATCAGAGTACTTTTACTCTGTTCATTTGACTAAAAGGATGAAAGAAAACTAACTCCATTAAAAAACAAGTTGTTAGAAATGTTAGAGATGATTCGTTAATGCAGCAAAGTTCTAAATTTGATGTTATTTTGAGTTTGGTGGGTTCTACCTGTCTCCTCCTCCAACAGGAGCCACAGACCCGAGAGACGCTCCATGTGGCAGGGGCTGTACTCCCCCTCTACCAGCAGGGGGCGACACAACATCACAACACAACATCACAACAACCAACACAACATCACAACAACCAACACAACAACACAACAACCAACACAACATCACAACACAACACAACATCACAACACAACACAACACAACATCACAACACAACACAACATCACAACACAACAACACAACACAACATCACAACACAACACAACATCACAACAACCAACACAACATCACAACACAACAACCAACACAACATCACAACACAACATCACAACAACCAACACAACATCACAACAACCAACACAACAACACAACAACCAACACAACATCACAACACAACACAACATCACAACACAACACAACACAACATCACAACACAACACAACATCACAACACAACACTACAGGACAGGAAACAGGAAACTCGGAGACTCACCGTCACTGGACTCCACCTCACTGCCTCCTTCCTCGTCCTCTTCCTCTCCCTCCTCCTCCTCCTCACCCTCCTGGTTGCCTCTCAGGTGGAGCTGCAGAGTTTCCCTCCATGATGCCCTGGCCTCCTCTGATGTCACACGGTGTCGACCGCCACGCTCTTCCTCTTCCTCCTCCTCTTCCTCCATCTCTGACTCTGAACTGACAACACAATCAGACAGACAGTGAGGTCACAGACACTGAAACACTGAATCATATTTATGATGACACACAAACTTATGTTTGACTCTGTAATTCATCATTCTGAAGTTGTGTAATTCTAACAAATGATTTTAAATTTCAAAATCACAACTTATTGTGAAATTAACCAAAAACATTATGATTTAGAAATTCACATGTTTGAATGATCTGTTGAGATTTTTTTTTAAGTTAAAACTTTCATTTAAAGTAGCTTAAAATGAATAAAAATAAAAGCAATCATAAATTTATCTTAAAAAGTTGTGAAATGTAAATTTAACTAGTTTTTAAAACAATGTTTATTTTACATTTTGACATGAATTTAATGGTTTTATATTCAAAAGTCACCTGAATAAAATTTCAGTTGTGATGTCGCCTCTTATAGTTTTGACATAAAAAGTAAAACTTTTTTAATCATGTGCTCAAATTGAGACAAAAATTAAGTTAAAACTACTTTTTTTTGCAGAAAAAGTCTGTGACATTTTGAATCTTGATATATTTAAACACTTAAACACTTCATTCTAATAATTCTTACTTCAGAAGTTAAAATGTATTTAACTTTTATGTTTCAATCATAACTTAAAAGTCTAAACTATTTCTTAAAATGTTAAAATTATGTTCAAAGTCAGAAATAATTTTAAAAAATCATAAATTCATCTGAAAACTCAGAATTCTGACTTTCATTTGTGACTTATATCATCGAAGCTTTTTGACCTTTAAACTGATCATTGTGGCACAAAAGCATCTTTTTAAAACCTCCATACACCTTCTCGTTAGAGACGACCTGACCTGGATCTGTGCTGGACTTTCTCATCCAGGCTGAGGTTGAACCGGTGCAGCGTCTCCTCCGACACCTCCTCCAGCTCCTCCAGCTCCTCCTCTGGCTCCTCCGGCTCCTCCAGCAGCTTTGCCTCCACCTTGGTCGAGCTGCGGCGGCGGTTCTGCAGCTCGATCCTCTCCGGTGTCGCCACCATCACAGAGATGACTGCAAACACAACCACACAGCCACACACACACACAGACACACACAGAAACACACACACACTAAAGCCCACATTGATTCCAGTTTAAGGAGCGTGCTCAGTGTGAACAGGTATGAGACTGAAAGGACGACGCAGGTGAACAGAACTCACCTGAGGAGCGACGACGGTCAGAGAAGATCAGAGAGTCTGAGTGTGACGGAGCTGAAGCTGCAGACGCCTGTGGAGAAAGCAAACACACCCATCCCATCAATCTTTAGTACATCAGAATGAACCTGACTAACATGTTCCCCTCTGAGGGGTAGAAGAAAGACATCAAATCAATTATAATAAGTCCTGTAGAAACTCTATTAATTGATATTGTGTGATTGAATATTGAGACAACATGTTGTTTTCTTACTATTGATGTTCGATGTGAACCCGCTCCGTCAGACGAGGTCGCTCTCCTTCTCACAGCCGGAGCGTTCAGACACGAGTCAGAGTGCTGAAGACAGTAAAACCTCCCTGACACAGAGACAACACGAGGACAGTCACTGCCAACAGCTCTGTGTGTGTGTGTGTGTGTGTGTGTGTGTGTGTGTGTGTGTGTGTGTCGTCAGTCAAACTGACTCCCGCCTCAAACTTGAACTGTGGTCATGTATCCGCTGCGCTCTGATTGGCAGCTGGAGGTCATGTTTGTCCTGAACTTCAAACACACAATATAAGCTTTGTGGAACCAACACACACACACACACACACACACACACACACACACACACACACACACACACAGGTCACATGACAGCATCATGTGGTTAACCAGTGAAGTGTGGTGATCAGAGTGACATCACACTGATGGACTAATACAGCTGGTCCACCTGTTCTGTCTCCCTATTGGTCAGTTTAACTATCGCTGTTCAGATCAATGAAAACTTCCTCTGGTGCTTCATCCAGTACCAGAACCAGAACCATCACATCAGACTGGACATCAGGATCAAACATAAACAGGTTAAAGTGCATCACACAGGTGAGACTTCCTGTCTCCTCTTACACACAGGAAGTCACATCTGAACCCACCTCCGACCTCCGACCTGCATGAAGTACTGCATGAAGTACTGCATGAAGTACTGCATGAAGTACTGCATGAAATACTGCATGAAGTACTGCATGAAGTTCTGCATGAAGTTCTGCATGAAGTACTGCATGAAGTACTGCATGAAGTACTGCATGAAGTACTGCATGAAATACTGCATGAAGTACTGCATGAAGTTCTGCATGAAGTACTGCATGAAGTACTGCATGAAGCTCTGCATGAAGTACTGCATGAAGTACTGCATGAAGTTCTGCATGAAGTTCTGCATGAAGTTCTGCATGAAGTACTGCATGAAGTACTGCATGAAGCTCTGCATGAAGTACTGCATGAAATACTGCATGAAGTACTGCATGAAGTACTGCATGAAGTTCTGCATAAAGTTCTGCATGAAGTTCTGCATAAAGTTCTGCATGAAGTTCTGCATGAAATACTGCATGAAGTACTGCATGAAGTACTGCATGAAGTTCTGCATGAAGTACTGCATGAAGTTCTGCATGAAGCTCTGCATGAAGTACTGCATGAAATACTGCATGAAGTACTGCATGAAGTTCTGCATGAAGTACTGCATGAAGTTCTGCATGAAGTACTGCATGAAGTTCTGCATGAAATACTGCATGAAGTTCTGCATGAAGTACTGCATGAAGTTCTGCATGAAATACTGCATGAAGTTCTGCATGAAGCTCTGCATGAAGCTCTGCATGAAGCTCTGCATGAAGTACTGCATGAAGTACTGCATGAAGTACTGCATGAAGTTCTGCATGAAGTTCTGCATGAAGCTCTGCATGAAGTACTGCATGAAGTACTGCATGAAGTACTGCATGAAATACTGCATGAAATACTGCATGAAGTTCTGCATGAAGCTCTGCATGAAGTTCTGCATGAAGTTCTGCATGAAGTTCTGCATGAAGCTCTGCATGAAGTACTGCATGAAGTACTGCATGAAGTACTGCATGAAGTACTGCATGAAGTTCTGCATGAAGTACTGCATGAAGTTCTGCATGAAGTACTGCATGAAATACTGCATGAAGTACTGCATGAAGTTCTGCATGAAGCTCTGCATGAAGTTCTGCATGAAGTACTGCATGAAGTACTGCATGAAGTACTGCATGAAGCTCTGCATGAAGTACTGCATGTATAGTAAATATATGTGAGGGTGAAGCTAATAGGCGCTAACATTAGCCATGCTACAACGGTTGGGCATGGTTCTGTTGGCCCAGTTGAATGTAGGACAGACGTGGACACATGATGTGTAGCAGCCGGTCAGCTGAGGGCTCACTGAACAGCCCGACTCAAATGTGTGTGATTCATCACGGTGGAGAACATAAAGAAGCTTTATGGAGTGAATGTATGAACAGAGACATCATGAGTTCATGATCCTCAGGACACAAACATTAAAAATAGATCTGAGCTCTCAGCAGTCATGTGGCACAAAGGATGAAGTGTGTAACTGTGTGTGTTCTAACATCTGCATGTGCTGCTCACAGTAACACTGACACATATGACTCTGTCAGAGTCTCTGCAGGATCATTTCTGTGTGTGTAATGTGGGGAAATCAATAAAGATAAACTACATATTGACATATTGACACGTGTTGACTTGACCAGTCAACTAACAGGTCAGCAGACACCAGTCCAGACCCGTCTGTGTTTCGGACCTGCAGGACTCTCACTGTGCTGACAGTCAGAAACCTTCCATCTTCACTTAGTCAATGCAAAAACACACAAACACAGCATCTGTATCATCTGCACTTTCGCAAGAGTTGAAAATATTCAACTTTCAGCAAAAAATGATGGATGACGCATGGCTTAGAGTCCGGTCGGATCCAGACCGGCTAGAGTCTCATCAGATCCTGATCCGGAGCCGTTGACCGACGGGAGCAGAGCTCAGAGATTAGTTTGTAACTTGTGGGATTAAAAAGGTGATTTCTCTTCACACTGTTGATCAGCCTGACTGCAGCAGTGACCCGGAGCGGACCTCCAGGTTCTGTTCTGCTGACTGCTGACTGGAGCTGGAGGGGAAATGGACTTTACTTCATGAACGTAATGTTGCAGAGAGGAGACAGAGAACCAGAACCAGAACCAGAGTCTCTGCTGAGTGCTGACTTCACTCAGACCTTCACCTCAATGATGATGATGAAGAGGAAGAAACACTCACCGCTGTGCTGGTCGAAGGTGTAAGCAGCCAGTCTGAGAGTGCTGCTGCAGCTGAAACACTGGAAACAACTGCGGTGGAAGAAGAAACCCTCGGCACTGAGACGCTCCATCAGGTACACCCTCCTCTGACAGAAGAAACAGGCTGAGGACTGAGAGACAGACAGGTACTGAGAGACAGACAGGTACACCCTCCTCTGACAGAAGAAACAGGCTGAGGACTGAGAGACAGACAGGTACTGAGAGACAGACAGGTACACCCTCCTCTGACAGAAGAAACAGGCTGAGGACTGAGAGACAGACAGTTACTGAGAGACAGACAGGCAGTGACATCAGCATCATGTGACCTTTGAGGGAAACAAATCAAATTCTTACCGATGTCACTTCCTCCTGACTCTGAATCTGATTGGTGATCTGCTCAGCCAATGAGCTGACTCCACCGGTGTACATCTGAAGACACTGTGATCAGACAAGACAGGCAGAGAGACAAAGAGACAGACAGATCACAGGTACAGTACAGGTCTCAACCAGTGGTCTTGCAGCAAAGAATCATGGGTAATGAATTTCTCACAGCTTCATATTTTCTGTCCAGTACAAACTACATTTTTTTTATCTTCACAGTTAAAGTGAAACTCTGGCCAAAATGCAATCGAGGCTTTTTTTGTTAATGTATATGAGTCAAACCTTCACTTCACAAAAAAAGCCTTGGTTGCATTTTGGCCAGAGTTTCACTTTAAAGTTGTAGTCTGTAAGTATTTTTTGTTATATTTGCTAAAATTGTCGTTAACGATGTGACAGTAGAATCAGATACAGCTCAGCTGTCTGTGGCTCCACACAGTGGCTGTCATGTGATCTGCAAGAATCCACCGCTCCGGGTCAACACAACCAATCAGAGCCAAGGGGCGTGTCTGAGAAGTGTCAGTCACTCTCCTGCACACAGGTGCAGTGTCTGCTCTCACCTGGTCAGATACGTTCAAGCTCAAACTGTCAACAATGGAGGAGAACAGACAACAACAACAGAGCAGAAACATGCTCCCCCATCACCCACGTCACAGAGAAGAAATAAGAAGACTGACGAAGAAAAACAGTGTAAAAATAAAGAACTGGACCGAGCCAGAGAGAAAACAAGGATAAATATCAGAGTCATCTCAGAGGTGGAGGAGCTGCAGGGTCAGTGAGGACTTTTCTGCTGGACAGGTAAGAACCTGCTGGATATATGTTTCATTCTATGTTTTAAACACAAGATGGCAGCATCTTGTTGCTAAGTCCACTTTTTTCTCATAACTCCAGACTGCAGGTTTAAATCAAATCAAAGCTACACATTTCATTAACCAAACTCTAACAGAACTCTAACAGATGGAGAGGAAGCCCTGCTGAGTCAGCGTCGATAGACACTATTCGGTCATTGATCTGATCACCTGAAGTGTGAGGAGGAAACCACTGCAATCCCATGAACACACAGAGCCAGATACCCAGAATGCACTGCAGCTGTACCTGCTCGTCCTCGCTGACGACGGACTGAGACTTGATCTTCTCTTTGAACCGAAAACTCATCTGTTCCTGCTGAAGAGTCCGTTTCCTCTGATGAGCCGTTTCCACGGAGACACACAGGACACACCTTTAAAAATGCTCTCACTGTCTACGTCACCACATGTCAGAGGGAAATATTTACTGTTCTACACTTATTCATCACATGTGACCTGGACTGATTTCACTCCTAAACTCCAGTTCTGTTCTGTTCACGTCAGCCACGCCCACAATCTGGATCACACATGTGAAATACAAAGGTGACCAGCTTCACCTGTGGATCAGATCTTTACTTCTTCAGTGTTTTTGTGACTAGGTAAGTCCCATATTCATCTGTAAGGGAGGCTGACATTAAAACCAGAAGAGGAGACAAGGAAAGGAATCGAGGAGATAAGGAGGCACAAAATGGAGACTTCTCTTCCTGTGTGCTGTGTCCTTCTTCTAAAGGGAAACTATGTGTTGGAGGGGTCGGGCTCCACTGGGACTAAAGTAAAACACTGACGATTCATCTCTTTCTACTACTTGTTATTGGACTCTACTGAACTCTACTGGGCTCTACTACGTGAATCTACTGGTCTGGACTGACTCCCAGTGTTTACCGGCCTCCATGAAGACATGCGTGTTGGAGCTGTGTCTGGCGGACAGTCTGGAGACTGAGGGGCAGGAGGGAGGCTGGACGACAGCTCCCCCTGCTGGTCAACACACACCGTTCATTAATTATTATCATTAGTGAGACTCTGATTCACATGTTTGTGGTTTATAATGAAGCAGATTTCATGTCATGGATATTAATATTCTGTCTTTCATTATTTTGTTTGTTTTAAATAGAAACTGTGACTGATATAAAAAATGTCTACCTGCTGATGTTTTATTTTTACAATCTTTAATTTTTCACATTGACAGACTGTGTCAGTGTGTTAAACCCAACAACACACAAATAATGAAATCAGGATATAAAAAAGTATAGTCCCATCCTTTACACGTGAACACAGATCTGTTTTCTTGAAACAAACTTTATTCTGTCATGTCTCCATCAGCACCAGACATCACCCGTCCTGGACCTGGTTTTTAATATCACTGACCTGACCAGACGTCAGATCAGATTGTCTCAATAACATTTCTTATTTTCTGTTTCAGGACGACCGGTGTGTTTTTACAGTTTATTGATTTGACCTGTGCTTTTAGATAAACCTTTAATCAATAAATTATCTCTGACATCAGCTCTCTTCTCAACCTGACGACCTCGTAGTTTCACATCACCAGACTGATTCTGGGAGGCGTATTAGTCTGGAACTGTTCCTTTTTGATTTAGAGATGTTATCAACGGGAGTGGATCAAAAAGCCTTCTAGATAACTGGGTAGACTTTAAACCAATCAGAGTGATGAACTGGTGACGTAGCTCTTAGCAACACACACAAGTTGGATCTGGTTCTACAGCTACAGTCCAGTAAAATACAGTCCTGAAAACATCGCAGGTGATCTGAGCCTGGACCTGCACACTGGATCCTTCTGAATCCTTCTGAATGTGGAGCGGGCCAGATCTGACCTCACCTGCCGACGTAAAGCTGCAGCAGCAGAAGTAGGAGGAGTCCGGCAGGAGGCTGAGTTCTCGTCCAGCTTTGCCTGCAGCTGATTGGCCATCAGACGTACTTTAGAGTGACTGGACCCACCAACATATGCCTCATCACACACCTGGCTGTCGCCGCCACCGTTCTGGAAACAGGAAGTTGACTGAAACAGAAAGCATGAAACTGAAGAGTGAAACGACTTGCTGCTGCTCCGATCACCGACCTGCTGCAGCTCTCGACTCGTCCTCCTCCGTTTACCACGAGCTTCTTTCTGCTCCTGTTCAGACAGCGAGGAGTTAAAGCTCAACGATGCAAGACACAACCATAAAGACACGTCATAAAGACACCATCATGACGACACAATCATAAAACTATTAGGAGCTGCAGGACCTTCGGGTTTCTCTTCCTGGACGGACTGAGTCCCAGTCTGCTGAGGAGGGATGCTGGAGTGATGAGTGCTGATCTCAGGTCAGAACTCTGACTCAGACAAGCTGAAACATCCAGAGACACATCAGCTCAGTGGTTTGTAGGTCAAACAGTCATGTTTTATGTCATAAAATGTCTTCAGTATCTCACTAGCAGGGGGGTGGCGTGTCCCGGAGCAGCTGGTAGAACTGACTCAGGTACATCACCATCGACAGAGAGTCTGGTTCTCCGACAGACGACATTTCTTCAACCGTCATCAGAGGAGAAATCCCAAACTCTCGTTCAGCCACATCAAAGCCGAGCCAAGTGTTTTCTTCCAATGACGACTCGTCCAGGGAGTCAAAGTCTCTGAGGTCAGACAGGAAGTTAGACAGAAAAGAAAAGCAAAGAAAAGGTCAGGACAGACAAGAAATCTGGGAGACCGGAAGTCAAATTTGAGAGTCATGTGGACTTAATAGAACAAACTTGTCCCGTTTTATTGTCTGAGTTATTTTTGTGATCAGCTGATTGTTGCTGTAAGTTTACATGAGGTCGGGCCGATATCGATGAATCAGAGCACACAGAGCGAGGCCGCTCTTCCAGGAAGTAGTCAGGTCCGTAACCGACACGCCACGGTAACCACGAGTCTGCTCCTGACACCAAGTCAGCAGCTGATTGGACTGAGAGGACACATCTGTCAGAGAGGATGAGACAGAGGACCAGTCACATCAAAGACAGAAGACCAATCACATCAGAGAGGATGAGACAGAGGACCAATCACATCAGAGACAGAAGACCAATCACATCAGAGAGGATGAGACAGAGGACCAATCACATCAGAGAGGATGAGACAGAGGACCAATCACATCAGAGACAGAAGACCAATCACATCAGAGAGGATGAGACAGAAGACCAATCACATCAGAGAGGATGAGACAAAAGACCAATCACATCAGAGAGGATGAGACAGAGGACCAATCACATCAGAGACAGAAGACCAATCACATCAGAGAGGATGAGACAGAAGAACTCACCTTCTCTGAGGGTTCTGGGTGACGGCAGACGGATGATGTCACAGTCTGTGTTTAGACCTGCCTCCTCACCTGTATCCACCAGATGTCTCACCTGAAGAACATAAATTAAGTGTGGGACCGTGATGTCTCTGGCGCTGAATGAACGAGCAGATATCAGTGATTGTACCTGAGCAGGTGTGATGAGCAGGCAGTTGATGTTCAGGTATCTGGTTGTTGGATCAACTGTAAACAGACCAAAGTTCTTTTGAAGGTTCTCTGGAGTCGTCTGAGGGAGGAGCCGGTATATACTCTCTCTGAGAGATGGACAGGAAGAGACAGACAGGAAGAGAGACAGGTTTTGTATGACTGTACATCATATAGAGAATATAATGACAGAATAAACCGACCTCTCTGCAAGGACGTCCAGAGGACTTCCTCCTTGAGACCAGCTCCTGATCATCCAGGCCGCATCGAGAGCTGCCAGGAAACCTCGAGCTATCCCTGTTCCCATTGGCCAGAAGGGCTGCAGACAGAGAGGAGGACAGACAGACCTTCATCATCATCACCATCACCTGTCTTTCAGACTTAGGGGGTTAAATATCAACAGTGATCATGAATTGATGAGTCACTGATCAGGTCACAGTGTAGACAGATGAAGCTACAGCCGCTCTACATGACTGTTTTGGGTGCACGGACAGAAAAATGTTCAGAGACGCTGCCACTCAGCAGAAAAGCATCACCCTGCAGGAATATTCATCTTCAGTGACATCATATATCAGCAGATGTGTTGATGGACCAGGACTGGATGACTGGAGAGGCCAGAGAGCTCCGTTCTTTCAGTCGGGTGCAACGCCACCAGAGAGAGAGACTGGAGAGGACCTCAACACCAACAGCACTAAAGATATGTGGCAGCAGATGAGCTGAACACATCAGAGATAACGTCCATCAGTCTGGACCCTCACCAGTCTGGACCCTCACCAGTCTGGACCCTCATCAATCTGGACCCTCATCAGTCTGGACCCTCACCAGTCTGGACCCTCACCAGTCTGGACCCTCACCAGTCTGGACCCTCATCAGTCTGGACCCTCACCAGTCTCGACCCTCACCAGTCTGGACCCTCATCAGTCTGGACCCTCACCAGTCTGGACCCTCATCAGTCTGGACCCTCACCAGTCTCGACCCTCACCAGTCTGGACCCTCATCAATCTGGACCCTCACCAGTCTGGACCCTCATCAATCTGGACCCTCACCAGTCTGGACCCTCACCAGTCTGGACCCTCATCAGTCTGGACCCTCATCAGTCTGGACCCTCACCAGTCTCGACCCTCACCAGTCTGGACCCTCATCAATCTGGACCCTCACCAGTCTCGACCCTCACCAGTCTCGACCCTCACCAGTCTGGACCCTCACCAGTCTGGACCCTCACCAGTCTGGACCCTCATCAATCTGGACCCTCACCAGTCTGGACCCTCACCAGTCTGGATCCTCATCAGTCTGGACCCTCACCAGTCTGGACCCTCATTAGTCTGGACCCTCACCAGTCTGGACCCTCATCAGTCTGGACCCTCACCAGTCTGGATCCTCATCAGTCTGGATCCTCACCAGTCTGGACCCTCATTAGTCTGGACCCTCATTAGTCTGGACCCTCATCAGTCTGGACCCTCATCAGTCTGGACCCTCATCAGTCTGGACCCTCATCAGTCGGGATCCTCATCAGTCTGGACCCTCACCAGTCTGGACCCTCATTAGTCTGGACCCTCATTAGTCTGGACCCTCACCAGTCTGGACCCTCATTAGTCTCGACCGTCATCAGTCCGGACCCCCACTAGTCTAGACCCTCACCAGAGACCTGTCTCACCCTCAGCAGAGATCTATCTCACCTCCAACAGACTGTCTCCCACCAGTGTGACCAGCAGCTGGTGTCCTTGGCGTTGGCGAATCATGGCGGCGTTCTCTGATGCGTACATGCAGGTGAAGTCGAACATAGCGACGTCCGGCTGGCCGTAGTGATTCATGGCGAAGTCCAAAGATGGCAGCTGATGATTGGTGGAGAAGTTGGCTGCCTCGCAAGCGTATATCTGCAATGCATTCTGGTCCACGTTCCCTCGAGAGAGAAGCAGCTCAGTGTCTGTGAAGTCCTGTAGGGAGGACAGATATCAGTCTGGTCTGAGCTGGACTGTGTGGCTCTGATGTGTTCAGCTGTAAACTCACCTGTAAGATGACTCCTTTATCCAACAGACTCTGTTTCTTGGCCGTCATCACAAAGTAGTGAGTATCATCTTTGTAGTACACAATGTTCTCCAGGTCGATCCCTGACACAGAACATGACGAGGTCAGGTCCACTCGTTAACAGTCTCATAACGACTTCATTAAACTTAGACTTCATTCCCACCTGTTTCCTGCCGTAGCTCCTGGAAGAACCTCTGGTTGAAGATAAAAGCCACTCCGCTGATCTCCTCCACTTTGGCCTCAGCTGTTGTGTTCCTGTTTTTAAAGTTGGCTGTGATGGCGATCGCCAGCTTCCCTCTGAACTCTTTACGCCTGAAACCTGTTAGACTGTTAGCATGTTTACTGATATCAGCCAATCATGATGTAACTAATTGTTAGCATGTTAGCAAGCTCACACCTATCTCTTCAGTCTGAGGGAAACCTCAGATCTGGTTTAATTTAACCTGCATCTTCAGACTCAGCTGTAATCTGTTACTTCAGTCTGGAGGAGTACTCAGGTGACAAATTCTGTCTTGTACCTGGCAGCGTGTTCCTGCGTCCGTCAGCTCCGATAATGACATCAAACTCCAGCTGATTGACAGGATGAGACTTTGGTTTCACATCCATCCTCCAGCCCACCTCTGCAGGTACACAGGTAGAGAGACAGGTACACAGGTGGTGAGACAGGTATACGGGAACACAGGTGGAGAGACAGGTACACCGGTAGAGAGACAGGTACACCGGTAGAGAGACAGGTACACAGGTAGAGAGACAGGTACACAGGTGGTGAGACAGGTATACGGGAACACAGGTGGAGAGACAGGTACACAGGTGGAGAGACAGGTACACAGGAACACAGGTGGAGAGACAGGTACACAGGTGGAGAGACAGGAACACAGGAACACAGGTGGAGAGACAGGTACACAGGTGGAGAGACAGATATAAAGGAACACAGGTGGAGAGACAGGTACACAGGTGGAGAGACAGGTACACAGGAACATAGGTGGAGAGACAGGTACACAGGTGGAGAGACAGGAACACAGGAACACAGGTGGAGAGACAGGTACACAGGTGGTGAGACAGATATAAAGGAACACAGGTGGAGAGACAGGTACACAGGAACACAGGTGGAGAGACAGGTACACAGGTGGAGAGACAGGTACACAGGTGGTGAGACAGATATAAAGGAACACAGGTGGAGAGACAGGTACACAGGAACACAGGTGGAGAGACAGGTACACAGGTGGAGAGACAGGTACACAGGAACACAGGTGGAGAGACAGGTACACAGGTGGGAGAGACAGGTACACAGGTACACAGGTGGAGAGACAGGAACACAGGTGGAGAGACAGGTACACAGGTGGAGAGACAGGAACACAGGTGGAGAGACAGGTACACAGGTGGAGAGACAGATATAAAGGAACACAGGTGGAGAGACAGGTACACAGGTGGAGAGACAGGTACACAGGAACACAGGTGGAGAGACAGGTACACAGGTGGAGAGACAGGTACACAGGTACACAGGTGGAGAGACAGGAACACAGGTGGAGAGACAGGTACACAGGTGGAGAGACAGGAACACAGGTGGAGAGACAGGTACAAAGGTGGAGAGACAGAAACACAGGTACACAGGTGGAGAGACAGGAACACAGGTACACAGGTGGAGAGACAGAAACACAGGTACACAGGTGGAGAGACAGGTCGTTCTCACTCTGTCTGAGCTGATCCTCCGGCGGCTCCACCAGGTTTTTAAACTCCACATTGACATGGACCTCCACCCCCAGCAGTAAGGCAACCTTCAGCAGGACCAGCTGCAGCTGACGGATACCTGCAGAAAAAAAATAGGTGGTGCTGACTGGATGAACCAGATGTTCGGATCAGACAGGAGTAAAAGATCTAAGACTCACTAATGTGGTCGATGGAGCCGGCGCAGAACTTCCCGTGGAACTTTTTGGCACCGAGGCCCCGCAGGTCATGGATGGTGAAGGGCCACAGGTGGAGCACATTGTTCCTGGAGAATGAGTCCCTCTTCTCCAGCAGCACCACCCGAGCTCCCATGAAGCTCAGCTCCACCGCTGTCCTCAGACCACAGGGCCCAGCCCCGATGATCACACACTGACCAATCAGAGACAGAGAAGACAACAGCTGACCAGTCAGAGAGAGAAGACAACAGCTGACCAGTCAGAGAGAGAAGACAACAGCTGACCAGTCAGAGAGAGAAGACAACAGCTGACCAATCAGAAACAGTATATCTGATGCACACTGTATATGATACACTCTGAGTGCTGACCGTGGTGTTGTTGCAGACGCGGGCCCTCTGGTACTCCTGCTGTGCAGCCCTTCGGTCCAGTTTTGCCCACAGAGCATTGGCCTTCCAGTAGTTGAGGCGGCGTTTAATTGGTCGGTACAGCGGCCTCTCGGCGCCGCTCCTGTCCAGCTGCAGGTGTTCACACAGCTGGCTGAAGGACCGCAGCGCCGCCCTGCATGTTGACGACGACACAAACTCATCGAACAGCTCCTGAGCTCGGCATTCTGGGTACGACTTGTCTCCCATGGCGACCCCGGAGGCTGCAGGGCACCATGGGTAGAGTGTCACCTGACTCCAGGTCGCCCTCTGGTGTCAGAGAGAGGATTCACCCTGAAACTGAGAGTTTCCACAGCTTCATGTTTGTAAGACTTTAACTTTGTTGTTTTCATGATGGTGACGTCACAGGGCAGTTAACCTATTTTATCCTGTTTGTGTCAGATTTTATAGAACTGATTTTATTGTGAAGTCACTTTGACCTTTGACCAAATTCTACTCAGTTCATTGTTGAGTCGTTGTGAAGTCACGAAACAGATGTATTTCTAAGAGGCTTGAGTTTGTGGAGACTAAACGGTCTGTTCTTCACAGGACGTCGGACCGTCTCCATCTGTGATCAGGACGACCAGAACACGTCTTCTGGCCACCAGAAGAAGAACAAGACGAAGGACATGACAGATAAGTGTGTGTGTGTGTGTGTGTGTGTGGGTGTGAGTGCGTGGACTTAACACAGTATGAATAGAAACAAAGAGGCTCATACAGACCAGACCCATCTGTACCAAGTACCAACACACTCACACACACACACACACACACACACACACACACACACACACACACACACACACACTCACACACACACACACACACACACACACTCACACACACACACACACACACACTCACACACACACACACACACACACACACACACACACACAGAGAGAGCTGTATTTTCCTGATCAAACTGTTATTTGTTGCTGTTAATTCACATATTGATTCTAATAAGTGAAATAACTTAAACTTTGTCTAAAGTTGAATTTTTCAACTCATAAACAATAAATCTGCAAATTAAACAACAAATATAAGATACGATATGTTTTCACCGACGCAGCAGGAATAGTTACTTTCTTTATATACATTTAAACACGAGACCAGCTGACTGTAAAGGTGGAAAAGTGACCTGTTAGTTCAGGTAGAGACACCTGGCTGTTCAGAAACACACCTACTCGTTGATAATCCACTATCTACACAGAACTTTATATTTACAACTAAACGCTCATGATTGTTATCGAGTTTGTGTAAAATACACACACACACACACACACACACATAATATTGAGGTGTAAATGTGTGAAATGAGTTGTTGTGTACTCACATCTCACAGAGCTGCTGTCCATCTTCAGCTGCTGCCACAGACCGTCTAAATCCACTCTAATCACACACACACACACACATACACACACAAACACACACACACACACACACACACACACAGTGTCTGAGGGGTCAGTGGGTGGAGTCTGCTCTCCACTCACCCCTCCTCCCTGAGGACAGACAGTAATCTGTCTGAGCTAATAGGATTAACAAGCAGATCAGGAGCCAGAGATCATCATCATCATCATCATCATCACCTTCATCGTCTACACACAACAGCACCACCGTCAGGCTGAAATGGTCACTAACATCCTCCTCATCCACCTTATTTCTGACAGAAGAACCATCATGTTGTCACCTCAACCAAAAGGTTAATATTCTGCTGGTCCAGGTAGTACAGGTGTGAACGCCCCTGAGACAACCTAACCTCAACATCACCAGACTCCCTTAGAAATGTTCTGGTTTTAAGAGTTGTTGAGTTAAAACAAACTTTCTAACGTAGTAAAACTGTGTCTGTGACAGATTGTAACTCATTGTGTCCTTGTTGTAAATTCAGCATTAAATATAATACATGAAGCCGACTTTCATCCACAACACCAGACTCCCTTAACAAATCAGCTCAGTTTAGGAGTTGTTTTGTAGCATTACACTTTATAAACATTATGCAACTATATCAATGATTCTAACTCATTGTGTCCTTGTTGTAAATTCAGCATTAAATCTTTCAGCTGAAGTTGTTTGTCTCCTTGTAAAAAGTGTCAGTTTGTGGCAGCATGTCTGTACCAGCCTGTCTGCTTCTGTGTCTAAAGTGCTAAAGTCTTACCTGCCAACATTGATCAGCTGTTTGAACACACTGTTTACACTGATTTCACCATTTACACTCCATTTATGAAAGAAGAAACATGTTATTGATCTAAACATGTCACATGTTACAAAGACACTAAACAGTAACAATATAGGCTCCTTCTTTGTCCCCGTGGAGAAAGTCCCCAGACTCCCTTAACAAATGTGTCAGTTTAGTGAGTTGTTGAGTTGGAGACACTTTATAAACTCTGTGAAACTCTGTCTCTGACTCATTCTGCATTATTTGGACCTTCTTGTTCATTCAGCTGATGTTCTACATGAACTTCTTTCTTCAGTTTTGTTTCTTTTTAGTATTTTGAGGCTTTCGTGTCTAAATACAAAATATAAAGATTTCATCTTCACAATTAAACACAAAATCTCCAAACATTTTCACGTCATACTTTAATGAATGGATTCAACCTTTTGTCATCCATCCATCCATCCATCCATTTTCATCCGCTTATCCGGGGCCGGGTCGCGGGGGCAGCTGCCTGAGCAGGGACACCCAGACCTCCCTCTCCCCGGATACTGCCTCCAGCTCTTCCGGGAGGACCCCAAGGCGTTCCCAGGCCAGCTGGGCGACATAGTCACACCAGCGTGTCCTGGGTCTTCCTCGGGGTCTCCTCCCGGAGGGACATGCCAGGAACACCTCCCGAGGGAGGCGTCCCGGGGGCATCCGAAACAGATGCCCGAGCCACCTCAGCTGGCTCCTCTCGATGTGGAGGAGCAGCGGCTCTACTCTGAGCTCCTCCCGGGTGACAGAGCTCTTCACCCTATCTCTAAGGGAGCGCCCTGCCACCCTGCGGAGGAAACTCATTTCGGCCGCTTGTATCCGGGATCTTATTCTTTCGGTCATGACCCAAAGTTCATGGCCATGTCATTTTAAATATATTTTAATGAAAAACCTGTCAATAAATGATGAGCTGACTTTAAAATAAATAAAAATAAACATAGAAACTTTCATACATTTTTTTGAGCAGCAGGATCAGCTGCTCAGTGTGCAGTGGCGCCCTCTGGTGTCTGAAGGCGTCACTGCAACAGTCACACTGGTGGAACTGAAAACACAATTTATTGTTCTTCTAACATCGAACTGCTGATTCAAACAAACCCAAACTTGAAATCTCTGTTTCGGTTTCTGTTGATGTCCAACACTCTTTATTTCATTTATTTGATAGTAAATTCTGCAGTTTTTAGATTAACAAACAATTTAAGGAAGACTCTTTAATTAACCAGACTTCATTCATAGATTTATAAATTAATTGACTTCAGTGTTAATGACGGCACAGAAACAGTTGAAACAAATAAAATATTTAATATCTTTACATTACAAATGTTACAATAATAAAGTAACAAACATGTAGCAGTTTTATTTTGAAATCATCAGGAGTTTTGCTGAAAAAAAAAGAAAAAAATATAAAAATATTTTAATAAAATAGATAAATATGTTCTGAAAAGGTGTGAACTGTGACGTGTTTCTCACCAGCAGAGCTCGTCCTTTAGTTTCTATCGGTAACAGAAAGTTCCCCAGAGCACAGACCACACAGGCCACAGCAAACGGACTGAGAGCTGAAATCACCGACTGAGACATCAGCACCTGAAGTACACACACAGAGTGATGTCACACCTGCACAGAACAAACACCTGAACTCACCCGAGTGGTTCACAGGCAGGACACTAAACTCACCTGAGCGATGAACGGAGCGATCATCCCTCCGATCCGACTGAACGACGTACAGAAGCCCATCCCCAAAGACCGAGCCGCCGTGGGATACACCTGATGGACAGAAACACATCATCTGAGACCAGGACCAGTCAAAACCTTCACTTAAACCAGCAGAGTCTGGACCTACCTCAGCAGTGTAAATATAAACCACATTAAAGTTCATGGAGACCAGAGACCGGAGCAGGAACAGCAACACTGTGAACCCGAACCTGAAGTGACAAAGAGGGACAGAACGTCTTTAAAAACCTGGACCCAGTCAGACCAGAGGTCTTCATAAACCTGGACCCAGTCAGAATGGAGGTCCTCTTGAACCTGGTAAGAAAGTAACTGCGACAGAGTAAAAGAGTCTCTGAGGTTCTTACATGGTGGTGCAGATGTTGAGCAGCATGAACAAAATGGCCGCCACCAGCTGCAGGACGGTCAGACTCATCTTCCGTCCGAGCACGTTGAGCAGACAGATGTTTACTGGGACCACTGGGAGGACGGAGGAGGACAGAGGAGGAGGCGATCAGATATGTTTGTGAACACACCGTCTGATTCAACCACTGAACCAGTGACAGCAGCACCAGACTCCCTTAACAAATGTGTCAGTTTAGTAAATGGTAAATGGTCTGCATTTTTATAGCGCTTTTCCAGTCTAACGACAGCTCAAAGCGCTGTACAACACATGCCACATTCACCCATTCACACACACATTCATACACTGATGACGGAGGCGGCCATGCAAGGCGCCAACTGCTCATCAGGAGCAATTTGGGGTTCAGTATCTTGCTCAAGGACACTTCGACATGCAACTAACTTTTACTCTGTGAAACTCTGTCTCTGACTCATTCTGCATTATTTGGACCTTCTTGTTCATTCAGCAAATGTTCTACATGAACTTCTTTCTGTCTTTGAGTAGAAACATGGAGTCTGTTTGTCTCAGAGATGGACGGGTTTGTTTCATACAGAGCAGGAAGTGACATCACATCACTGGCAGGTTAATGTAGCTGTGAAGTGATGGACTAACAATGTAATGAGATTACTCAGGATGGATGGTGACACCAGGTCTCAACAGGCTCAGAGAAGAAACACTTTGGGATCAATTAAATATACTTACGTGCGACCTCTCCGAGGCAGCTGATGAGCAGCGTC
>NC_044200.1:25665809-25686767 GCF_900880675.1 Sparus aurata | reverse complement strand
TCCCTCCTCCTCTTCCTCTTCCTCTTCCTCTCCCTCCTCCTCCTCACCCTCCTGGTTGCCTCTCAGGTGGAGCTGCAGAGTTTCCCTCCATGATGCCCTGGCCTCCTCTGATGTCACACGGTGTCGACCGCCACGCTCTTCCTCTTCCTCCTCCTCTTCCTCCATCTCCGACTCTGAACTGACAACACAATCAGACAGACAGTGAGGTCACAGACACTGAAACACTGAATCATATTTATGATGACACACAAACTTATGTTTGACTCTGTAATTCATCATTCTGAAGTTGTGTAATTCTAACAAATGATTTTAAATTTCAAAATCACAACTTATTGTGAAATTAACCAAAAACATTATGATTTAGAAATTCACATGTTTGAATGATCTGTTGAGATTTTTTTTTAAGTTAAAACTTTCATTTAAAGTAGCTTAAAATGAATAAAAATAAAAGCAATCATAAATTTATCTTAAAAAGTTGTGAAATGTAAATTTAACTAGTTTTAAAACAATGTTTATTTTACATTTTGGCATGAATTTAATGGTTTTATATTCAAAAGTCACCTGAATAACTTAAATTTCAGTTGTGATGTTGCCTCTTATAGTTTTGACATAAAAAGTAAAACTTTTTTAATCATCATCCCAAAAACTAAGTTAAAACTACTTTTTTTTCAGAAAAAGTCTGTGACATTTTGAATCTTGATATATTTAAACACTTAAACACTTCATTCTAATAATTCTTACTTCAGAAGTTAAAATGTATTTAACTTTTATGTTTCAATCATAACTTAAAAGTCTAAACTATTTCTTAAAATGTTTAAATTATGTTCAAAGTCAGAAATAATTTTAAAAAATCATAAATTCATCTGAAAACTCAGAATTCTGACTTTCATTTGTGACTTATATCATCGAAGCTTTTTGACCTTTAAACTGATCATTGTGGCACAAAAGCATCTTTTTAAAACCTCCATACATCTTCTCGTTAGAGACGACCTGACCTGGATCTGTGCTGGACTTTCTCATCCAGGCTGAGGTTGAACCGGTGCAGCGTCTCCTCCGACACCTCCTCCAGCTCCTCCTCCAGCTCCTCCAGCTCCTCCAGCTCCTCCAGCTCCTCCTCTGGCTCCTCCGGCTCCTCCAGCAGCTTTGCCTCCACCTTGGTCGAGCTGCGGCGGCGGTTCTGCAGCTCGATCCTCTCCGGTGTCGCCACCATCACAGAGATGACTGCAAACACAACCACACAGCCACACACACACACAGACACACACAGAAACACACACACACTAAAGCCCACATTGATTCCAGTTTAAGGAGCGTGCTCAGTGTGAACAGGTATGAGACTGAAAGGACGACGCAGGTGAACAGAACTCACCTGAGGAGCGACGACGGTCAGAGAAGATCAGAGAGTCTGAGTGTGACGGAGCTGAAGCTGCAGACGCCTGTGGAGAAAGCAAACACACCCATCCCATCAATCTTTAGTACATCAGAATGAACCTGACTAACATGTTCCCCTCTGAGGGGTAGAAGAAAGACATCAAATCAATTATAATAAGTCCTGTAGAAACTCTATTAATTGATATTGTGTGATTGATATTGAGACAACATGTTGTTTTCTTACTATTGATGTTCGATGTGAACCCGCTCCGTCAGACGAGGTCGCTTCTCCTTCTCACAGCCGGAGCGTTCAGACACGAGTCAGAGTGCTGAAGACAGTAAAACCTCCCTGACACAGAGACAACACGAGGACAGTCACTGCCAACAGCTCTGTGTGTGTGTGTGTGTGTGTGTGTGTGTGTGTGTGTGTGTGTGTGTCGTCAGTCAAACTGACTCCCGCCTCAAACTTGAACTGTGGTCATGTATCCGCTGCGCTCTGATTGGCAGCTGGAGGTCATGTTTGTCCTGAACTTCAAACACACAATATAAGCTTTGTGGAACCAACACACCACACACACACACACACACACACACGCCCCAACAACACACACACACACACACACACACGGTCACATGACAGCATCATGTGGTTAACCAGTGAAGTGTGGTGATCAGAGTGACATCACACTGATGGACTAATACAGCTGGTCCACCTGTTCTGTCTCCCTATTGGTCAGTTTAACTATCGCTGTTCAGATCAATGAAAACTTCCTCTGGTGCTTCATCCAGTACCAGAACCAGAACCATCACATCAGACTGGACATCAGGATCAAACATAAACAGGTTAAAGTGCATCACACAGGTGAGACTTCCTGTCTCCTCTTACACACAGGAAGTCACATCTGAACCCACCTCCGACCTCCGACCTGCATGAAGTACTGCATGAAGTACTGCATGAAGTACTGCATGAAATACTGCATGAAGTACTGCATGAAGTACTGCATGAAATACTGCATGAAGTACTGCATGAAGTTCTGCATGAAATACTGCATGAAGTTCTGCATGAAGTACTGCATGAAGTACTGCATGAATTACTGCATGAAGTTCTGCATGAAGTACTGCATGAAGTACTGCATGAAGTACTGCATGAAATACTGCATGAAGTACTGCATGAAATACTGCATGAAGTACTGCATGAAGTAATGCATGAAGTTCTGCATGAAGTACTGCATGAAGTACTGCATGAAGTACTGCATGAATACTGCATGAAGTTCTGCATGAAATACTGCATGAAGTACTGCATGAAATACTGCATGAAGTTCTGCATGAAGTACTGCATGAAATACTGCATGAAGTTCTGCATGAAGTACTGCATGAAGTACTGCATGAAATACTGCATGAAGTACTGCATGAAGTACTGCATGAAGTGATGCATGAAGTTCTGCATGAAGTACTGCATGAAATACTGCATGAAGTTCTGCATGAAGTACTGCATGAAGTTCTGCATAAAGTTCTGCATGAAGTTCTGCATGAAATACTGCATGAAATACTGCATGAAGTACTGCATGAAGTACTGCATGAAGTTCTGCATGAAGTACTGCATGAAGTTCTGCATGAAATACTGCATGAAGTACTGCATGAAGTTCTGCATGAAATACTGCATGAAGTACTGCATGAAGTTCTGCATGAAGTTCTGCATGAAGCTCTGCATGAAGTTCTGCATGAAGTACTGCATGAAGTACTGCATGAAATACTGCATGAAGTACTGCATGAAGTACTGCATGAAGTTCTGCATGAAGCTCTGCATGAAGTTCTGCATGAAGTACTGCATGAAGTACTGCATGAAGTTCTGCATGAAGTACTGCATGAAGTTCTGCATGAAGTTCTGCATGAAGTTCTGCATGAAGTTCTGCATGAAGTACTGCATGAAATACTGCATGAAGTACTGCATGAAGTACTGCATGAAGTACTGCATGAAGCTCTGCATGAAGTACTGCATGTATAGTAAATATATGTGAGGGTGAAGCTAATAGGCGCTAACATTAGCCATGCTACAACGGTTGGGCATGGTTCTGTTGGCCCAGTTGAATGTAGGACAGACGTGGACACATGATGTGTAGCAGCCGGTCAGCTGAGGGCTCACTGAACAGCCCGACTCAAATGTGTGTGATTCATCACGGTGGAGAACATAAAGAAGCTTTATGGAGTGAATGTATGAACAGAGACATCATGAGTTCATGATCCTCAGGACACAAACATTAAAAATAGATCTGAGCTCTCAGCAGTCATGTGGCACAAAGGATGAAGTGTATAACTGTGTGTGTTCTAACATCTGCATGTGCTGCTCACAGTAACACTGACACATATGACTCTGTCAGAGTCTCTGCAGGATCATTTCTGTGTGTGTAATGTGGGGAAATCAATAAAGATAGACTACATATTGACATATTGACACGTGTTGACTTGACCAGTCAACTAACAGGTCAGCAGACACCAGTCCAGACCCGTCTGTGTTTCGGACCTGCAGGACTCTCACTGTGCTGACAGTCAGAAACCTTCCATCTTCACTTAGTCAATGCAAAAACACACAAACACAGCATCTGTATCATCTGCACTTTCGCAAGAGTTGAAAATATTCAACTTTCAGCAAAAAATGTGGATGACGCATGGCTTAGAGTCCGGTCGGATCCAGACCGGCTAGAGTCTCATCAGATCCTGATCCGGAGCCGTTGACCGACGGGAGCAGAGCTCAGAGATTAGTTTGTAACTTGTGGGATTAAAAAGGTGATTTCTCTTCACACTGTTGATCAGCCTGACTGCAGCAGTGACCCGGAGCGGACCTCCAGGTTCTGTTCTGCTGACTGCTGACTGGAGCTGGAGGGGAAATGGACTTTACTGAACGTAATGTTGCAGAGAGGAGACAGAGAACCAGAACCAGAACCAGAGTCTCTGCTGAGTGCTGACTTCACTCAGACCTTCACCTCAATGATGATGATGAAGAGGAAGAAACACTCACCGCTGTGCTGGTCAAAGGTGTAAGCAGCCAGTCTGAGAGTGCTGCTGCAGCTGAAACACTGGAAACAACTGCGGTGGAAGAAGAAACCCTCGGCACTGAGACGCTCCATCAGGTACACCCTCCTCTGACAGAAGAAACAGGCTGAGGACTGAGAGACAGACAGGTACTGAGAGACAGACAGGTACACCCTCCTCTGACAGAAGAAACAGGCTGAGGACTGAGAGACAGACAGGTACTGAGAGACAGACAGGCAGTGACATCAGCATCATGTGACCTTTGAGGGAAACAAATCAAATTCTTACCGATGTCACTTCCTCCTGACTCTGAATCTGATTGGTGATCTGCTCAGCCAATGAGCTGACTCCACCGGTGTACATCTGAAGACACTGTGATCAGACAAGACAGGCAGAGAGACAAAGAGACAGACAGATCACAGGTACAGTACAGGTCTCAACCAGTGGTCTTGCAGCAAAGAGTCATGGGTAATGAATTTCTCACAACTTCATATTTTCTGTCCAGTACAAACTACATTTTTTTTATCTTCACAGTTAAAATGAAACTCTGGCCAAAATGCAATCGAGGCTTTTTTTGTTAATGTATATGAGTCAAACCTTCACTTCACAAAAAAAGCCTTGGTTGCATTTTGGCCAGAGTTTCACTTTAAAGTTGTAGTCTGTAAGTATTTTTTGTTATATTTGCTAAAATTGTCGTTAACGATGTGACAGTAGAATCAGATACAGCTCAGCTGTCTGTGGCTCCACACAGTGGCTGTCATGTGATCTGCAAGAATCCACCGCTCCGGGTCAACACAACCAATCAGAGCCAAGGGGCGTGTCTGAGAAGTGTCAGTCACTCTCCTGCACACAGGTGCAGTGTCTGCTCTCACCTGGTCAGATACGTTCAAGCTCAAACTGTCAACAATGGAGGAGAACAGACAACAACAACAGAGCAGAAACATGCTCCCCCATCACCCACGTCACAGAGAAGAAATAAGAAGACTGACGAAGAAAAACAGTGTAAAAATAAAGAACTGGACCGAGCCAGAGAGAAAACAAGGATAAATATCAGAGTCATCTCAGAGGTGGAGGAGCTGCAGGGTCAGTGAGGACTTTTCTGCTGGACAGGTAAGAACCTGCTGGATATATGTTTCATTCTATGTTTTAAACACAAGATGGCAGCATCTTGTTGCTAAATCCACTTTTCTCTCATAACTCCAGACCGCAGGTTTAAATCAAATCAAAGCTACACATTTCATTAACCGAACTCTAACAGAACTCTAACAGATGGAGAGGAAGCCCTGCTGAGTCAGCGTCGATAGACACTATTCGGTCATTGATCTGATCACCTGAAGTGTGAGGAGGAAACCACTGCAATCCCATGAACACACAGAGACAGATACCCAGAATGCACTGCAGCTGTACCTGCTCGTCCTCGCTGACGACGGACTGAGACTTGATCTTCTCTTTGAACCGAAAACTCATCTGTTCCTGCTGAAGAGTCCGTTTCCTCTGATGAGCCGTTTCCACGGAGACACACAGGACACACCTTTAAAAATGCTCTCACTGTCTACGTCACCACATGTCAGAGGGAAATATTTACTGTTCTACACTTATTCATCACATGTGACCTGGACTGATTTCACTCCTAAGCTCCAGTTCTGTTCTGTTCACGTCAGCCACGCCCACAATCTGGATCACACATGTGAAATACAAAGGTGACCGGCTTCACCTGTGGATCAGAACTTTACTTCTTCAGTGTTTTTGTGACTAGGTAAGTCCCATATTCATCTGTAAGGGAGGCTGACATTAAAACCAGAAGAGGAGACAAGGAAAGGAATCGAGGAGATAAGGAGGCACAAAATGGAGACTTCTCTTCCTGTGTGCTGTGTCCTTCTTCTAAAGGGAAACTATGTGTTGGAGGGGTCGGGCTCCACTGGGACTAAAGTAAAACACTGACGATTCATCTCTTTCTACTTCTTGTTATTGGACTCTACTGAACTCTACTGGGCTCTACTACGTGAATCTACTGGTCTGGACTGACTCCCAGTGTTTACCGGCCTCCATGAAGACATGCGTGTTGGAGCTGTGTCTGGCGGACAGTCTGGAGACTGAGGGGCAGGAGGGAGGCTGGACGACAGCTCCCCCTGCTGGTCAACACACACCGTTCATTAATTATTATCATTAGTGAGACTCTGATTCACATGTTTGTGGTTTATAATGAAACAGATTTCATGTCATGGATATTAATATTCTGTCTTTCATTATTTTGTTTGTTTTAAATAGAAACTGTGACTGATATTAAAAATGTCTACCTGCTGATGTTTTATTTTTATAATCTTTAATTTTTCACATTGACAGACTGTGTCAGTGTGTTAAACCCAACAACACACAAATAATGAAATCAGGATATAAAAAAGTATAGTCCCATCCTGTACACGTGAACACAGATCTGTTTTCTTGAAACAAACTTTATTCTGTCATGTCTCCATCAGCACCAGACATCACCCGTCCTGGACCTGGTTTTTAATATCACTGACCTGACCAGACGTCAGATCAGATTGTCTCAATAACATTTCTTATTTTCTGTTTCAGGACGACCGGTGTGTTTTTACAGTTTATTGATTTGAACTGTGCTTTTAGATAAACCTTTAATCAATAAATTATCTCTGACATCAGCTCTCTTCTCAACCTGACGACCTCGTAGTTTCACATCACCAGACTGATTCTGGGAGGCGTATTAGTCTGGAACTGTTCCTTTTTGATTTAGAGATGTTATCAACGGGAGTGGATCAAAAAGCCTTCTAGATAACTGGGTAGACTTTCAACCAATCAGAGTGATGAACTGGTGACGTAGCTCTTAGCGACACACACAAGTTGGATCTGGTTCTACAGCTACAGTCCAGTAAAATACAGTCCTGAAAACATCGCAGGTGATCTGAGCCTGGACCTGCAGACTGGATCCTTCTGAATCCTTCTGAATGTGGAGCGGGCCAGATCTGACCTCACCTGCCGACGTAAAGCTGCAGCAGCAGAAGTAGGAGGAGTCCGGCAGGAGGCTGAGTTCTCGTCCAGCTTTGCCTGCAGCTGATTGGCCATCAGACGTACTTTAGAGTGACTGGACCCACAAACATATGCCTCATCACACACCTGGCTGTCGCCACCACCGTTCTGGAAACAGGAAGTTGACTGAAACAGAAAGCATGAAACTGAAGAGTGAAACGACTTGCTGCTGCTCCGATCACCGACCTGCTGCAGCTCTCGACTTGTCCTCCTCCGTTTACCACGAGCTTCTTTCTGCTCCTGTTCAGACAGCGAGGAGTTGAAGCTCAACGATGCAAGACACAACCATAAAGACACGTCATAAAGACACCATCATGAAGACACAATCATAAAACTATTAGGAGCTGCAGGACCTTTGGGTTTCTCTTCCTGGACGGACTGAGTCCCAGTCTGCTGAGGAGGGATGCTGGAGTGATGAGTGCTGATCTCAGGTCAGAACTCTGACTCAGACAAGCTGAAACATCCAGAGACACATCAGCTCAGTGGTTTGTGGGTCAAACAGTCATGTTTTATGTCATAAAATGTCTTCAGTATCTCACTAGCAGGGGGTGGCGTGTCCCGGAGCAGCTGGTAGAACTGACTCAGGTACATCACCATCGACAGAGAGTCTGGTTCTCCGACAGACGACATTTCTTCAACCGTCATCAGAGGAGAAATCCCAAACTCTCGTTCAGCCACATCAAAGCCGAGCCAAGTGTTTTCTTCCAATGACGACTCGTCCAGGGAGTCAAAGTCTCTGAGGTCAGACAGGAAGTTAGACAGGAAGTTAGACAGAAAGGAAAAGCAAAGAAAAGGTCAGGACAGACAAGAAATCTGGGAGACCGGAAGTCAAATTTGAGAGTCATGTGGACTTAATAGAACAAACTTGTCCCGTTTTATTGTCTGAGTTATTTTTGTGATCAGCTGATTGTTGCTGTAAGTTTACATGAGGTCGGGCCGATATCGATGAATCAGAGCACACAGAGCGAGGCCGCTCTTCCAGGAAGTAGTCAGGTCCGTAACCGACACGCCACGGTAACCACGAGTCTGCTCCTGACACCAAGTCAGCAGCTGATTGGACTGAGAGGACACATCTGTCAGAGAGGATGAGACAGAGGACCAGTCACATCAAAGACAGAAGACCAATCACATCAGAGAGGATGAGACAGAGGACCAATCACATCAGAGACAGAAGACCAATCACATCAGAGAGGATGAGACAGAAGACCAATCACATCAGAGACAGAAGACCAATCACATCAGAGAGGATGAGACAGAGGACCAATCACATCAGAGACAGAAGACCAATCACATCAGAGAGGATGAGACAGAGGACCAATCACATCAGAGACAGAAGACCAATCACATCAGAGAGGATGAGACAGAAGACCAATCACATCAGAGAGGATGAGACAGAGGACCAATCACATCAGAGAGGATGAGACAGAGGACCAATCACATCAGAGACAGAAGACCAATCACATCAGAGAGGATGAGACAGAAGACCAATCACATCAGAGAGGATGAGACAGAGGACCAATCACATCAGAGAGGATGAGACAGAGGACCAATCACATCAGAGACAGAAGACCAATCACATCAGAGAGGATGAGACAGAGGACCAATCACATCAGAGACAGAAGACCAATCACATCAGAGAGGATGAGACAGAGGACCAGTCACATCAGAGACAGAAGACCAATCACATCAGAGAGGATGAGACAGAGGACCAATCACATCAGAGACAGAAGACCAATCACATCAGAGAGGATGAGACAGAAGACCAATCACATCAGAGAGGATGAGACAGAGGACCAATCACATCAGAGAGGATGAGACAGAGGACCAGTCACATCAGAGACAGAAGACCAATCACATCAGAGAGGATGAGACAGAAGACCAATCACATCAGAGAGGATGAGACAAAAGACCAATCACATCAGAGAGGATGAGACAGAAGAACTCACCTTCTCTGAGGGTTCTGGGTGACGGCAGACGGATGATGTCACAGTCTGTGTTTAGACCTGCCTCCTCACCTGTATCCACCAGATGTCTCACCTGAAGAACATAAATTAAGTGTGGGACCGTGATGTCTCTGGCGCTGAATGAACGAGCAGATATCAGTGATTGTACCTGAGCAGGTGTGATGAGCAGGCAGTTGATGTTCAGGTATCTGGTTGTTGGATCAACTGTAAACAGACCAAAGTTCTTTTGAAGGTTCTCTGGAGTCGTCTGAGGGAGGAGCCGGTATATACTCTCTCTGAGAGACGGACAGGAAGAGACAGACAGGAAGAGAGACAGGTTTTGTATGACTGTACATCATATAGAGAATATAATGACAGAATAAACCGACCTCTCTGCAAGGACGTCCAGAGGACTTCCTCCTTGAGACCAGCTCCTGATCATCCAGGCCGCATCGAGAGCTGCCAGGAAACCTCGAGCTATCCCTGTTCCCATTGGCCAGAAGGGCTGCAGACAGAGAGGAGGACAGACAGACCTTCATCATCATCACCATCACCTGTCTTTCAGACTTAGGGGGTTAAATATCAACAGTGATCATGAATTGATGAGTCACTGATCAGGTCACAGTGTAGACAGATGAAGCTACTGCCACTCTACACGACTGTTTTGGGTGCACGGACAGAAAAATGTTCAGAGACGCTGCCACTCAGCAGAAAAGCATCACCCTGCAGGAATATTCATCTTCAGTGACATCATATATCAGCAGATGTGTTGATGGACCAGGACTGGATGACTGGAGAGGCCAGAGAGCTCCGTTCTTTCAGTCGGGTGCAACGCCACCAGAGAGAGAGACTGGAGAGGACCTCAACACCAACAGCACTAAAGATATGTGGCAGCAGATGAGCTGAACACATCAGAGATAACGTCCATCAGTCTGGACCCTCACCAGTCTGGACCCTCACCAGTCTGGACCCTCATCAATCTGGACCCTCACCAGTCTGGACCCTCACCAATCTGGACCCTCACCAGTCTGGACCCTCACCAATCTGGACCCTCACCAGTCTGGACCCTCACCAGTCTGGACCCTCACCAATCTGGACCCTCACCAGTCTGGACCCTCACCAGTCTGGACCCTCATCAGTCTGGACCCTCACCAGTCTGGACCCTCACCAGTCTGGACCCTCACCAGTCTCGACCCTCACCAGTCTGGACCCTCATCAGTCTGGACCCTCACCAGTCTGGACCCTCACCAGTCTGGACCCTCATCAATCTGGACCCTCACCAGTCTGGACCCTCACCAGTCTCGACCCTCACCAATCTGGACCCTCACCAGTCTGGACCCTCACCAGTCTGGACCCTCACCAGTCTGGACCCTCACCAGTCTCGACCCTCATCAATCTGGACCCTCACCAGTCTGGACCCTCACCAGTCTGGACCCTCACCAGTCTGGACCCTCATCAATCTCGACCCTCATCAGTCTGGACCCTCACCAGTCTGGACCCTCACCAGTCTCGACCCTCACCAGTCTCGACCCTCACCAGTCTGGACCCTCATCAATCTGGACCCTCACCAGTCTGGACTCTCACCAGTCTGGACCCTCATCAATCTGGACCCTCACCAGTCTGGACCCTCACCAGTCTGGACCCTCACCAGTCTGGACCCTCATCAGTCTGGACCCTCACCAGTCTCGACCCTCACCAGTCTGGACCCTCATCAATCTGGACCCTCATCAGTCTGGACCCTCACCAGTCTCGACCCTCACCAGTCTGGACTCTCATCAGTCTGGACCCTCATCAATCTGGACCCTCACCAGTCTGGACCCTCACCAGTCTCGACCCTCACCAGTCTCGACCCTCACCAGTCTCGACCCTCATCAATCTGGACCCTCACCAGTCTGGACCCTCACCAGTCTGGACCCTCATCAGTCTGGACCCTCACCAGTCTGGACCCTCATTAGTCTGGACCCTCACCAGTCTGGACCCTCATTAGTCTGGACCCTCATCAGTCTGGACCCTCATTAGTCTGGACCCTCATCAGTCTGGACCCTCACCAGTCTGGATCCTCATTAGTCTGGACCCTCATCAGTCTGGACCCTCATTAGTCTGGACCCTCACCAGTCTGGACCCTCATCAGTCTGGACCCTCATCAGTCTGGACCCTCATTAGTCTGGACCCTCATCAGTCTGGACCCTCACCAGTCTGGACCCTCATTAGTCTGGACCCTCATCAGTCTGGACCCTCATTAGTCTGGACCCTCACCAGTCTGGACCCTCACCAGTCTGGATCCTCATTAGTCTGGACCCTCATCAGTCTGGACCCTCATCAGTCTGGACCCTCATCAGTCTGGACCCTCATTAGTCTGGACCCTCATCAGTCTGGACCCTCATCAGTTTGGATCGTCATCAGTCTGGACCCTCATCAGTCTGGACCCTCATTAGTCTGGACCCTCATCAGTCTGGACCCTCACCAGTCTGGACCCTCATTAGTCTGGATCCTCATCAGTCTGGACCCTCATTAGTCTGGACCCTCATCAGTCTGGACCCTCATCAGTCTGGACCCTCATTAGTCTGGACCCTCATCAGTCTGGACCCTCATCAGTCTGGATCCTCATCAGTCTGGACCCTCATTAGTCTGGACCCTCATCAGTCTGGACCCTCATTAGTCTGGACCCTCACCAGTCTGGACCCTCATTAGTCTGGACCCCTCATCAGTCTGGACCCTCATTAGTCTGGACCCTCATCAGTCGGGATCCTCATCAGTCTGGACCCTCACCAGTCTGGACCCTCATTAGTCTGGACCCTCATCAGTCTGGACCCTCATTAGTCTGGACCCTCATCAGTCTGGACCCTCACCAGTCTGGACCCTCATTAGTCTGGACCCTCATCAGTCTGGACCCTCATTAGTCTGGACCCTCACCAGTCTGGACCCTCACCAGTCTGGATCCTCATTAGTCTGGACCCTCATCAGTCCGGACCCTCATTAGTCTGGACCCTCATCAGTCTGGACCCTCATCAGTCTGGACCCTCATTAGTCTGGACCCTCATCAGTCTGGACCCTCATCAGTTTGGATCGTCATCAGTTTGGATCGTCATCAGTCTGGACCCTCATCAGTCTGGACCCTCATTAGTCTGGACCCTCATCAGTCTGGACCCTCACCAGTCTGGACCCTCATTAGTCTGGATCCTCATCAGTCTGGACCCTCATTAGTCTGGACCCTCATCAGTCTGGACCCTCATCAGTCTGGACCCTCATTAGTCTGGACCCTCATCAGTCTGGACCCTCATCAGTCTGGATCCTCATCAGTCTGGACCCTCATTAGTCTGGACCCTCATCAGTCTGGACCCTCATTAGTCTGGACCCTCACCAGTCTGGACCCTCATTAGTCTGGACCCTCATCAGTCTGGACCCTCATTAGTCTGGACCCTCATCAGTCGGGATCCTCATCAGTCTGGACCCTCACCAGTCTGGACCCTCATTAGTCTGGACCCTCATCAGTCTGGACCCTCATTAGTCTGGACCCTCATCAGTCGGGATCCTCATCAGTCTGGACCCTCACCAGTCTGGACCCTCATCAGTCTGGACCCTCATTAGTCTCGACCGTCATCAGTCTGGACCCTCATTAGTCTGGACCCTCACCAGTCTGGACCCTCATTAGTCTCGACCGTCATCAGTCCGGACCCCCACTAGTCTAGACCCTCACCAGAGACCTGTCTCACCCTCAGCAGAGATCTATCTCACCTCCAACAGACTGTCTCCCACCAGTGTGACCAGCAGCTGGTGTCCTTGGCGTTGGCGAATCATGGCGGCGTTCTCTGATGCGTACATGCAGGTGAAGTCGAACATAGCGACGTCCGGCTGGCCGTAGTGATTCATGGCGAAGTCCAAAGATGGCAGCTGATGATTGGTGGAGAAGTTGGCTGCCTCGCAAGCGTATATCTGCAATGCATTCTGGTCCACGTTCCCTCGAGAGAGAAGCAGCTCAGTGTCTGTGAAGTCCTGTAGGGAGGACAGATATCAGTCTGGTCTGAGCTGGACTGTGTGGCTCTGATGTGTTCAGCTGTAAACTCACCTGTAAGATGACTCCTTTATCCAACAGACTCTGTTTCTTGGCCGTCATCACAAAGTAGTGAGTATCATCTTTGTAGTACACAATGTTCTCCAGGTTGATCCCTGACACAGAACATGACGAGGTCAGGTCCACTCGTTAACAGTCTCATAACGACTTCATTAAACTTAGACTTCATTCCCACCTGTTTCCTGCCGTAGCTCCTGGAAGAACCTCTGGTTGAAGATAAAAGCCACTCCGCTGATCTCCTCCACTTTGGCCTCAGCTGTTGTGTTCCTGTTTTTAAAGTTGGCTGTGATGGCGATCGCCAGCTTCCCTCTGAACTCTTTACGCCTGAAACCTGTTAGACTGTTAGCATGTTTACTGATATCAGCCAATCATGATGTAACTAATTGTTAGCATGTTAGCAAGCTCACACCTATCTCTTCAGTCTGAGGGAAACCTCAGATCTGGTTTAATTTAACCTGCATCTTCAGACTCAGCTGTAATCTGTTACTTCAGTCTGGAGGAGTACTCAGGTGACAAATTCTGTCTTGTACCTGGCAGCGTGTTCCTGCGTCCGTCAGCTCCGATAATGACATCAAACTCCAGCTGATTGACAGGATGAGACTTTGGTTTCACATCCATCCTCCAGCCCACCTCTGCAGGTACACAGGTAGAGAGACAGGTACACAGGTGGTGAGACAGGTATACGGGAACACAGGTGGAGAGACAGGTACACCGGTAGAGAGACAGGTACATCGGTAGAGAGACAGGTACACAGGTAGAGACACAGGTACACAGGTAGAGAGACAGGTACACAGGTGGTGAGACAGGTATACGGGAACACAGGTGGAGAGACAGGTACACAGGAACACAGGTGGAGAGACAGGTACACAGGTGGAGAGACAGGAACACAGGTGGAGAGACAGGTACACAGGTGGAGAGACAGGTACACCGGTAGAGAGACAGGTACACAGGTAGAGAGACAGGTACACAGGTGGAGAGACAGGTACACAGGTGGAGAGACAGGAACACAGGTGGAGAGACAGGAACACAGGTGGAGAGACAGGTACACAGGTGGAGAGACAGGTACACAGGTAGAGAGACAGGTACACAGGTAGAGAGACAGGTACACAGGTGGTGAGACAGATATAAAGGAACACAGGTGGAGAGACTGGTACACAGGAACACAGGTGGAGAGACAGGTACACAGGTGGAGAGACAGGAACACAGGTGGAGAGACAGGAACACAGGTGGAGAGACAGGTACACAGGTGGAGAGACAGGTACAAAGGTGGAGAGACAGGAACACAGGTACACAGGTAGAGAGACGGGTACACAGGTGGTGAGACAGATATAAAGGAACACAGGTGGAGAGACAGGTACACAGGAACACAGGTGGAGAGACAGGTACACAGGTGGAGAGACAGGAACACAGGTGGAGAGACAGGAACACAGGTGGAGAGACAGGTACACAGGTGGAGAGACAAGTACAAAGGTGGAGAGACAGAAACACAGGTACACAGGTGGAGAGACAGGAACACAGGTACACAGGTAGAGAGACAGGTACACAGGTGGTGAGACAGATATAAAGGAACACAGGTGGAGAGACAGGTACACAGGAACACAGGTGGAGAGACAGGTACACAGGTGGAGAGACAGGAACACAGGTGGAGAGACAGGAACACAGGTGGAGAGACAGGTACACAGGTGGAGAGACAAGTACAAAGGTGGAGAGACAGAAACACAGGTACACAGGTGGAGAGACAGGAACACAGGTACACAGGTGGAGAGACAGAAACACAGGTACACAGGTGGAGAGACAGGTCGTTCTCACTCTGTCTGAGCTGATCCTCCGGCGGCTCCACCAGGTTTTTAAACTCCACATTGACATGGACCTCCACCCCCAGCAGTAAGGCAACCTTCAGCAGGACCAGCTGCAGCTGACGGATACCTGCAGACAAACAATAGGTGGTGCTGACTGGATGAACCAGATGTTCGGATCAGACAGGAGTAAAAGATCTAAGACTCACTAATGTGGTCGATGGAGCCGGCGCAGAACTTCCCGTGGAACTTTTTGGCACCGAGGCCCCGCAGGTCATGGATGGTGAAGGGCCACAGGTGGAGCACATTGTTCCTGGAGAATGAGTCCCTCTTCTCCAGCAGCACCACCCGAGCTCCCATGAAGCTCAGCTCCACCGCTGTCCTCAGACCACAGGGCCCAGCCCCGATGATCACACACTGACCAATCAGAGACAGAGAAGACAACAGCTGACCAGTCAGAGAGAGAAGACAACAGCTGACCAGTCAGAGAGAGAAGACAACAGCTGACCAGTCAGAGAGAGAAGACAACAGCTGACCAGTCAGAGAGAGAAGACAACAGCTGACCAATCAGAAACAGTATATCTGATGCACACTGTATATGATACACTCTGAGTGCTGACCGTGGTGTTGTTGCAGACGCGGGCCCTCTGGTACTCCTGCTGTGCAGCCCTTCGGTCCAGTTTTGCCCACAGAGCATTGGCCTTCCAGTAGTTGAGGCGGCGTTTAATTGGTCGGTACAGCGGCCTCTCGGCGCCGCTCCTGTCCAGCTGCAGGTGTTCACACAGCTGGCTGAAGGACCGCAGCGCCGCCCTGCATGTTGACGACGACACAAACTCATCGAACAGCTCCTGAGCTCGGCATTCTGGGTACGACTTGTCTCCCATGGCGACCCCGGAGGCTGCAGGGCACCATGGGTAGAGTGTCACCTGACTCCAGGTCGCCCTCTGGTGTCAGAGAGAGGATTCACCCTGAAACTGAGAGTTTCCACAGCTTCATGTTTGTAAGACTTTAACTTTGTTGTTTTCATGATGGTGACGTCACAGGGCAGTTAACCTATTTTATCCTGTTTGTGTCAGATTTTATAGAACTGATTTAATTGTGAAGTCACTTTGACCTTTGACCAAATTCTACTCAGTTCATTGTTGAGTCGTTGTGAAGTCACGAAACAGATGTATTTCTAAGAGGCTTGAGTTTGTGGAGACTAAACGGTCTGTTCTTCACAGGACGTCGGACCGTCTCCATCTGTGATCAGGACGACCAGAACACGTCTTCTGGCCACCAGAAGAAGAACAAGACGAAGGACATGACAGACAAGTGTGTGTGTGTGTGTGTGGGTGTGAGTGCGTGGACTTAACACAGTATGAATAGAAACAAAGAGGCTCATACAGACCAGACCCATCTGTACCAAGTACCAACACAAACACACACACACACACACACACACACACACACACACTCACACACACACACACACACACACACACACACTCACACACACACACACACACACACACACACACACACACAGAGAGCTGTATTTTCCTGATCAAACTGTTATTTGTTGCTGTTAATTCACATATTGATTCTAATAAGTGAAATAACTTAAACTTTGTCTAAAGTTGAATTTTTCAACTCATAAACAATAAATCTGCAAATTAAACAACAAATATCAGATACGATATGTTTTCACTGACGCAGCAGGAATAGTTACTTTCTTTATATACATTTAAACACGAGACCAGCTGACTGTAAATGTGGAAAAGTGACCTGTTAGTTCAGGTAGAGACACCTGGCTGTTCAGAAACACACCTACTCGTTGATAATCCACTATCTACACAGAACTTTATATTTACAACTAAATGCTCATGATTGTTATCGAGTTTGTGTAAAATACACACACACACACACACACACATAATATTGAGGTGTAAATGTGTGAAATGAGTTGTTGTGTACTCACATCTCACAGAGCTGCTGTCCATCTTCAGCTGCTGCCACAGACCGTCTAAATCCACTCTAATCACACACACACACACACATACACACACACACACACACACACACACACACACACACACACACACACACACAGTGTCTGAGGGGTCAGTGGGTGGAGTCTGCTCTCCACTCACCCCTCCTCCCTGAGGACAGACAGTAATCTGTCTGAGCTAATAGGATTAACAAGCAGATCAGGAGCCAGAGATCATCATCATCATCATCATCATCACCTTCATCGTCTACACACAACAGCACCACCGTCAGGCTGAAATGGTCACTAACATCCTCCTCATCCACCTTATTTCTGACAGAAGAACCATCATGTTGTCACCTCAACCAAAAGGTTAATATTCTGCTGGTCCAGGTAGTACAGGTGTGAACGCCCCTGAGACAACCTAACCTCAACATCACCAGACTCCCTTAGAAATGTTCTGGTTTTAAGAGTTGTTGAGTTAAAACAAACTTTCTAACGTAGTGAAACTGTGTCTGTGACAGATTGTAACTCATTGTGTCCTTGTTGTAAATTCAGCATTAAATATAATACATGAAGCCGACTTTCATCCACATCACCAGACTCCCTTAACAAATCAGCTCATTTTAGGAGTTGTTTTGTAGCATTACACTTTATAAACATTATGCAACTATATCAATGATTCTAACTCATTGTATCCTTGTTGTAAATTCAGCATTAAATCTTTCAGCTGAAGTTGTTTGTCTCCTTGTAAAAAGTGTCAGTTTGTGGCAGCATGTCTGTACCAGCCTGTCTGCTTCTGTGTCTAAAGTGCTAAAGTCTTACCTGCCAACATTGATCAGCTTTTTGAACACACTGTTTACACTGATTTCACCATTTACACTCCATTTATGAAAGAAGAAACATGTTATTGATCTAAACATGTCACATGTTACAAAGACACTAAACAGTAACAATATAGGCTACTTCTTTGTCCCTGTGGAGAAAGTCCCCAGACTCCCTTAACAAATGTGTCAGTTTAGTGAGTTGTTGAGTTGGAGACACTTTATAAACTCTGTGAAACTCTGTCTCTGACTCATTCTGCATTATTTGGACCTTCTTGTTCATTCAGCAAATGTTCTACATGAACTTCTTTCTTCAGTTTTGTTTCTTTTTAGTATTTTGAGGCTTTCGTGTCTAAATACAAAATATAAAGATTTCATCTTCACAATTAAACACAAAATCTCCAAACATTTTCACGTCATACTTTAATGAATGGATTCAACCTTTTGTCATTTTAAATATATTTTAATGAAAAACCTGTCAATAAATGATGAGCTGACTTTAAAATAAATAAAAATAAACATAGAAACTTTCATACATTTTTTGAGCAGCAGGATCAGCTGCTCAGTGTGCAGTGGCGCCCTCTGGTGTCTGAAGGCGTCACTGCAACAGTCACACTGGTGGAACTGAAAACACAATTTATTGTTCTTCTAACATCGAACTGCTGATTCAAACAAACCAAAACTTGAAATCTCTGTTTCGGTTTCTGTTGATGTCCAACACTCTTTATTTCATTTATTTGATAGTAAATTCTGCAGTTTTTAGATTAACAAACAATTTAAGGAAGACTCTTTAATTAACCAGACTTCATTCATAGATTTATAAATTAATTGACTTCAGTGTTAATGACGGCACAGAAACAGTTGAAACAAATAAAATATTTAATATCTTTACATTACAAATGTTACAATAATAAAGTAACAAACATGTAGCAGTTTTATTTTGAAATCATCAGGAGTTTTGCTGAAAAAAAAGAAAAAATATAAAAATATTTTAATAAAATAGATAAATATGTTCTGAAAAGGTGTGAACTGTGACGTGTTTCTCACCAGCAGAGCTCGTCCTTTAGTTTCTATCGGTAACAGAAAGTTCCCCAGAGCACAGACCACACAGGCCACAGCAAACGGACTGAGAGCTGAAATCACCGACTGAGACATCAGCACCTGAAGTACACACACAGAGTGATGTCACACCTGCACAGAACAAACACCTGAACTCACCCGAGTGGTTCACAGGCAGGACACTAAACTCACCTGAGCGATGAACGGAGCGATCATCCCTCCGATCCGACTGAACGACGTACAGAAGCCCATCCCCAAAGACCGAGCCGCCGTGGGATACACCTGATGGACAGAAACACATCATCTGAGACCAGGACCAGTCAAAACCTTCACTTAAACCAGCAGAGTCTGGACCTACCTCAGCAGTGTAAATATAAACCACATTAAAGTTCATGGAGACCAGAGACCGGAGCAGGAACAGCAACACTGTGAACCCGAACCTGAAGTGACAAACAGGGACAGAACGTCTTTAAAAACCTGGACCCAGTCAGACCAGAGGTCTTCATAAACCTGGACCCAGTCAGACCAGAGGTCTTCATAAACCTGGAACCAGTCAGACCAGAGGTCTTCATAAACCTGGACCCAGTCAGACCAGAGGTCTTCATAAACCTGGACCCAGTCAGACCAGAGGTCTTCAGAAACCTGGACCCAGTCAGACCAGAGGTCTTCATAAACCTGGAACCAGTCAGACCAGAGGTCTTCATAAACCTGGACCCAGTCAGACCAGAGGTCTTCATAAACCTGGACCCAGTCAGACCAGAGGTCTTCATAAACCTGGACCCAGTCAGAATGGAGGTCCTCTTGAACCTGGTAAGAAAGTAACTGCGACAGAGTAAAAGAGTCTCTGAGGTTCTTACATGGTGGTGCAGATGTTGAGCAGCATGAACAAAATGGCCGCCACCAGCTGCAGGACGGTCAGACTCATCTTCCGTCCGAGCACGTTGAGCAGACAGATGTTTACTGGGACCACTGGGAGGACGGAGGAGGACAGAGGAGGAGGCGATCAGATATGTTTGTGAACACACCGTCTGATTCAACCACTGAACCAGTGACAGCAGCACCAGACTCCCTTAACAAATGTGTCAGTTTAGTAAATGGTAAATGGTCTGCATTTTTATAGCGCTTTTCCAGTCTAACGACAGCTCAAAGCGCTGTACAACACATGCCACATTCACCCATTCACACACACATTCATACACTGATGACGGAGGCGGCCATGCAAGGCGCCAACTGCTCATCAGGAGCAATTTGGGGTTCAGTATCTTGCTCAAGGACACTTCGACATGCAACTAACTTTTACTCTGTGAAACTCTGTCTCTGACTCATTCTGCATTATTTGGACCTTCTTGTTCATTCAGCAAATGTTCTACATGAACTTCTTTCTGTCTTTGAGTAGAAACATGGAGTCTGTTTGTCTCAGAGATGGACGGGTTTGTTTCATACAGAGCAGGAAGTGACATCACATCACTGGCAGGTTAATGTAGCTGTGAAGTGATGGACTAACAATGTAATGAGATTACTCAGGATGGATGGTGACGCCAGGTCTCAACAGGCTCAGAGAAGAAACACTTTGGGATCAATTAAATATACTTACGTGCGACCTCTCCGAGGCAGCTGATGAGCAGCGTCTGGTAGTCACTGAGGGCGAAGGGGATGCAGTAACACAGGCCGTCCTCATGGCGGTGTTTGACCTGATGCTCTCGCCCTGCGTCCATCACACACAGCAAGTTCTTCTCCAGCAGCTCTGAACTGCTCAGCACTGAACCGTAGTACGCAAAGGACGCCACGAACCTGAAGGACAGTGTTGGGGACGTTTATTTTCTCTTTCAGAGATCCTTTATTGATTTGT